>NW_004949166.1:907612-937483 GCF_000317375.1 Microtus ochrogaster | reverse complement strand
CCAGCACTCGGGAGGCAGAGGCAGGCAGATCTCTGTGAGTTCGAGACCAGCCTGGTCTACAGAGCGAGTTCCAGGACAGGCTCCAAAGCCACAGAGAAACCCTGTCTCGAAAAACCAAAAAACAAACAAACAAACAAACAAAAAAAAAACTAACTAGCCCGACTGTGAATTCCCTCTTAATATTTCTTGCCTTCCTTCCCAGGCTTCTCCTCTACTCTTCTGCAACTGATCTTCCCCTCCAGTCTTCCTTTCCATGATGGTGAAGTCAAGAGGGTGGCTCAATCTCTGACTTCTTTGGGCTCTGAGTATGAATGCTGGCCACATCCCTGAGCAGCTCTTGCCAGTGTTCTGTGTGCTTGCTAGGAGTCTATGAAAGCTCCTGTGTATATTCTGGTTACCACCAGTTTTCAGCTGTTGGCCCCATGATACTTGGTTGGCTCTTGGATTGCCATCACACACAATTCTGCTCTGCAGGCAGACAATATGCAGTCTTCTTCAGTGTTTGGATAGTGCCTATCTATGACTCTTCCAGTGTTGACGTCAGCTTGTCACAGATTATCCCTGGAGATCACAGGACTGTGCCTGAGTGTCACCTGCCATCATGCTGGGGGAGAAAACATTTTCACTGTTTTGAGAGTCTCACTCAGTAAGTATGGGCCATCTCGTCCCCCTTAAATACTGAGATTACAGGTGTGTGCAGTCACACTGGTCTGGGATTTTTTTTTTTTTTTTTTTGCCAGCTCCACAGGAGACAGAGGCCCATGCTAGGAAAGCATTCTCCCACTGGGCAATAGCCTCAACCCCTACCTTGTTGTTTGTTTTAGGTCTTTGCCTGTATTTTCTTTTAGTTCCTTGAACACATTTAAGATATTGTTTCTTATATAAAAACAACATGGAAACAGGAAGGGGAGGCCTGGGAAGAGAGTAGTAAGACGGCAGTGGGTGAGGACTAAGCTTTATTATACACATGGATGAGACTGCCAAAGAGTAAAAATAAACATTGCCTTTAAAAAAAAGTCTCTGAGCCAGGTGTGGTGGCCGGCTTCTGAGTTTCCCAGAGCTGCTACAGAGTCCTTTTATCCAAGCTCTAGTCCTTGGAATGTTTCTATGGCAGAGCGAGGACTTGGAATTTCCTAGACTGCCATTTTGTTAAGTTAAAACATATTTTTTAAAGTTCTCTTTTACTCCTTCAATTAATAAGACAACAGTAACTGGTAATCTCCGCTGAGGGACTGCTGTATGCTGTCTTTCTAAGCACCCATATGTCCTATGTATCCTGTTATCTAACCTTGCCAACAATTCTAGTAGAGAGCAGAACTTTATTCCCATTTCACAGATGCGATGTGTCCAAAGGACCACAGTCAGTAAGCAGTGTAGACAGCATGCTGGCCTCAGTCCTGAATTTAACACTGCGTCACACACTGTAGTTACCTCAGGTCATCCTATTAACTCTCCTGAATCAGAAAGCTGTGTCAAGTCTGTTGAACATCCATAGAGTTGGGAAACACCAACTGTTTTTCATGGTTAAGGGGAAGACGGTCTAGATAAGCCATAAACTGAGCACCTGAATGAGTTCCATGCTGGGAGCCTTCTCCTGTGGCTATTCCTCTAATTGTGGGACACACCTGTGTATCCCCAGAAAAGACCCTTCTGATTTCTTTCTGGAATACAGGGCTGGCAGAAAGCATCCAGCCAGCAGGAGGGGAGGGGGAGGGCCCTACTGTCACCTGAGATAATCTTCCTCAATTCTATTTCCAGCCTCTCTGACTTCCCTGTGGTGCCCAGTGGCTCTGGTGCTAACAAAGACAATACAACCGCTCTTCAACAAGTAAACAGAGCAGATGGAGCTCAGCGTGTTGTCATGTCACAGGAACTGCCAAGGATGCTTTTCATCCTGGGTTTGCACTGTCACTGTTACATGGTGCTTATTTTATACTTCCCTCCTCGCGTCTTCATTCCAAACAGTCCTTTCTTTCAGGTGCCTAAGCCATAGGGACTCACTGCTACCACTGGGCAGCACAGGAATAGAGACAAGCCTATCTATCATCTTTTGGTGGGAGGAGTCAACTGTGCAGACAGGAGAAGGAAGAGAGTGATGCTGAGAATCTCACCAATCCCATTTCTTTCCCCTCCAGAATCTGTTACCTCTTAACTTTCAGGGCTTGCACAGGTGAAAATGTATTTCTACTTGCTGTCTTTCCAGCAGACCCATGCTTCAGCTAGTCTGGTTAGGCTAAGTCAGTTCTCACTCTGCTTCTATGTGCCTAGAATTCCAACACTTGGAGCTCAGACAGTAGGATCTCAAGAGCCTATGAGTTTGAAACCAGTCTGGGCAATGTAACAGGACTTTGTCTCCGCAAACAACAACAAAAACCACCCCAGCTTTCTGAAGAGTGGAAGCTACAAGCATCACAATGAAATGCAGTAATGACAGAAACCTTACCTGCAGGGCTCAACTCACACTGCCTGAGCCTTCCAGTTTCTGTCCTTGTTTTTCCACCGGGGAGGAACCAAGAGCTTCTGCAGAAGCAATCTGCCACTGAGCCGCCATGATTTTTGTGTACCAATGCTGTGCTTTATTCAGCTTTCTTCATATGTTCAATCACAGAACCATCTATAACTACACTATGCTGCTTGCGTATCTCTGCCAAACTGTGAAAGCAGAGACTGACCTTTTCTTTTGTCCTGACCACCAGGTCCCAAATAATCACACAGAAGCTTAATATTAATTGCAAAATGTTCAGCCTATAGCTTAGGCTTATTACTAACTAGCTCTCACATCTATTAATCTGCATTTTGCCACATGGCTTTGTGGCTTTACCTGTCCTCTAGCATCTTGCTTCCCCAGTGGCTGTTAATCTCTCTGTTCTTTTTCCTCCCTATATTTTCAGTTTGGCTTTCCCACCTACCCTTATTCTGCCTTTCTACAGGCCAAATCAGCTTTATTACTAACCAATGAGAGCAATACATACAGAGTACAGAAGGACTATCCCATAGCAAACCTGCTTTTACCTACAGACATAAATACTGATATTTATACCAACATCATCCATTCTGTCACTGGCACAAAACAGTTTATCACATAATCACATACATTCTGGTTGTTTCCTAAGATATTAGTATAAAACTGCTAAAAGAAAGCCAGGCAGTTGTGGTGCATGCCTTTAATCCCAGCACTCGGGAGGCAAAGGCGGATCTCTGTGGGTTTGAGGTCAGCCTGCTCCAGGACAGGCTCAAAAGCTACAGTGAAACCTGCCTTGGAAAACCAAAAAAATAAAAAAATTAAAAAAAAAAGTTAAAAGAATTTCTCTTCCACAGTCTTTAGAGTACTAATGAACTTACATAGCTCTATATTTAATCAGTTACTAGTAACTTTTCTAAGAAATAGCTATGCCTGAGGAACCACCCACTGTGGTCTTTTGGGCATTGTCTTTTACTGGGACCAGGAGCTTGCTGATCTGGCAAAGCTGGCCAATGAGACCTAGGGATCTGCCTACCTTTGATCCCTACAAGTGCTGGGATTACAAGTGCAGCCCTTGATGCACAGCTTTTCATGTGGGTGCTGGAGATCAAATTCAGGTTCTCAAAGCTGTACCACAGCACTTTACCAACCGAGCCATCTCCCTGGCTTCCATTTCTCCATGTTACAGCTGATCTTTTTCACTTTTTACTAGTGTCTTTTAATAAAGGGAAGATTTTTTTAATCAAGCAAAACCAGCTGTTTTTGTTTTTTTGTTTGTTTTTTTTTTTTTTGATTTTGAGACAGGGTTTCTCTGTAGCTTTTTGGTTCCTGTCCTGGAACAAGCTCTTGTAGACCAGGCTGGCCTCGAACTCACAGAAATCCGCCTGCCTCTGCCTCCCGAGTGCTGGGATTAAAGGCGTTTGCCACCACCGCCTGGCTTCTGTTTTGCTTTTTTGAGGCAGGGTTTCTCTGTGTAGTCCTGCTGTTCTGGAACTTGCTCTGTGGACCAGGCTGGCCTCAACCGCAGAGATCCTACTACCTCTTCCTCCTGAGTGCTGGGATTAAAGGCTTGAGCCACCACCATCTGGCTAAAGCCAGCTGTTTTAAAGAAAATTTTTAACAACCTTATCAAAATTGATATTCACTCAAACTGTCATTTTTTTCTTTAACTTAAACCTTCATTTTCTGTGTGTCATTATGAGTTAAGGATCCACTTTCATTCCTTCCCAACTATTACAGCCTTGTGTTATATAATTCTGCCTATGCCATGTATCATGTGTCTTGGATCTGTTTATATCTAGTAGATTCTGTCATGAAGGCCATTTGTTGGTCTCCCTAAACCCACTCTGAAGTAAATTTGCTTTTTGTAGGTACTGCTCTTTGTACCTTCTTCAGAATGCTCTAAGAAAACCCCTCCTCACATCTTATAATTGATGGTACATTCCCACAAAACCTTCTGTTGGTTACTACAGAGAATCAGCATCCCAAAGTTAGAAGCAAAGCTACAGAGAGCAGGAGTCAAATGGACACCTCTACCTTCTGTGTCACCTTCACAGCTACTCCTGACTTCTGCCTTCCTGGCCCTCGTCAGCACCTGCTAGAGCCAAAGGCCACATTGAAGGCTGTGGCAGGGCATTCTGAGGACTAGGACTCCAGCCTGCCAGTTTCTAAAACACAAGAAGAGCCCAGAAAGGACACACAGTGCACCAAGTATGCCACCCATTTCTGCTTTTCAACACCTGCTCAAGTTGTGGCATATATCTATCCATGACACCAGCACTTGGGAAGCAGAGTAGACCAGACTGCAATGAGTTCTAGGCCAGCTTGAGCTAAATGGTGAGAATCTGTCTCAAAACAAAAACAAAACAGTAACAAGGCAGAACTAAAACCATTACTTTTCTGTTGCTGAAAGGACTGGCATCATTTTCATTGTTTCCATAACTTTCCATATTTGTGATCTTTTCAGACATACCTTTGGAGTGTGGGGGCAATGAAATAGTCTAGTGTGGACAATTCTAGAAAACTTCAAGTCCATATGCCAAAGTGGCCTCCCTGAGAATGGCCGGGCTTTCCTCTGGATCATCACATGCTCTGTAGAAGGCACAGCTTTCGGAGCACAGGTACTCATTACCCACTAAATCTCGGCTCCCTCCTGTGAAATGCTCTCCGAGCTTCCATGTTGCCTAGGCTGGCCTCAAACTTGGGGGAATCTTGCTTCCTTCAGACTCTAGAGTGTTAGGATTATAGGCATGAGCCACCACGGTCAGTTATTTTTAAAGTTAAAAAACAAAAAAGCTAGAAAGGGGGCAACAAAATTTCAGTAGCTATTAAAGAAGATCAGGTATCATATTACTCCAGTGTGTTTTTATAACTTAACTTCTTAGAACTAAGACTCAATCTGTTCCCATGCAGACTGTGACTGGCAGCCCACCACAAGTAGAGACAGAGACAAGGAGAGGTTAGGCAGGTCTGCTGAGGCTCGGTTCTCAACCTCCAGACGCCAGTGTCTCTGCACACACACCATTCCTACTTGTCACATGGGACTCGAAGAGCCTGGAACAGTCTCCCCTGCACTGGACTTCTGAAGAGCACAGCAACCCACAGGCTTTTCAACCATGCAAGCTGTGCTAAGGCCTCTTCTGTGCTAGGCCACGTGGTCTGAAAGCGAACCAGACCTACTTGCACAGTCCATGGCAGCATCTGTGAAATGGCACAACTTTAAAAGTAAAGGCAAAAGACACGTTCAGAGCAGCAAATAGCTTTGTTTCATTTGAAGGAAACCAAGAATCATCTGCTTTTTCACAAAGTTTTCCAAAAGGCTACTCTAGGGGCTTCCTTTTCTCTATGGCCTTGGGGAGGCTTCCCCTTGTGGCTTCATGGTCCTCACTAACATCTGATGCCAAGTGCTGGGAAGTCCACTCTCTCTCAGCTATGACTCAAGAAATAAGTCAGAAATATAGGATGGCCCTAGAGGGCCATGACCAGGTTGCCATCATTCAAATCTCTGGAGCAAATGCCTCTAGCAGACACGTGTGAAGCAATGGCAGAAGGGAGGCTTAGGATGATGATGAAGGCCTTCTGTTCTATGTGCTGCATGGCTCATCAGCCCATCTGTTTGTCAGAGATGACATGCTGTTCTGCTGCCAAGTCTTGTCTCAACTCCTGGACTCAAGCAATTCTCCAGCCTCAGCCTCCTGAGTAGCTGAGACCACAGATGCACAGAACTGTGCCCATTATACACCTTACTTTGGAACCCCATCAAAGAACTGTGCAGAGCTTAAACATCACTTCCTGTTGGACACCTTACTGACAGCCCAGGCTGTACCTTTTCTACCTCAGGCTAGGGTCCATACAGGGAGAGGAGAGGCTTCCCACTCTGAGGCTTATGCTCTGGAAGAAAAGATGAAGGGGACTAGAGAGATGGCTCTGCGGTTAAGAGCACTGGCTGCTTTTCCAGAGGTCCTGAATTCAATTCCCAGCAACCACATGGTGGCTCACAGCCATCTGTAATGAGATCTGGTGCCCTCTTCTGGCCTGCAGGCATACAGACAGGCAGGACACTGTATACATAATAAACAAATTAAAAAAAAAAAAAAAAGAAATGAAGAACAGGCCCCTGGTATCTGGTTAGGGTTCTCTAGAGTCACAGAACTTATGGTCTGAATCTCTCCCTCTCTCTCTACAGATAAGGGAATGTATTGGAATGACTGACAGGCTGCAGTCCAACAACGGCTGGCTGTGAGTGCAAAGTCCAAGAATCCAGTAGCTGCTCAGTCCTACAAGTCTGGGTGTCTCAGTGGCCTTCTGGATGTGCTGGCAAGGCAAGGGCAAGCAGGCGAAGAAGGAAAAATCCTTCCCTCTTCCACTGTCCTTATACAGGTTTCCATCAGGCGTGGCCCAGATTAAAGCTGTTCCTTCCACCCCATGATCCAGATCAAAGGCTTGTTGTCTTCCTGCCTCAAGATCCGGGTCACAAGTGTGTCCTCCATTTCTGGACTGTAGCTCATTCCAGATATGGAAAAGCTGACTACAAAGAAGAGCCATCACACCCCTCAACAGTGAGCATTAACTAACAGTTCTGGACACTAAGAGATCAGGTGCTTCAATCAGAGGGACAGAGGTATCTTTTCATGATGGCAGCTGGCATTTGAGACAAGTCTTAAAGAAGGCACATTGATCCAGGCAAGAACAGAACAAAAGAATCCCCAAGAAAACACCAAGAAACACAGGATCCATGCAGTGAGAAGTTAACAAGGTGGACACAGGAAGTACATACATCACCTGATATGAACAACAGTGACATAAAAGTTTGGCAAGGGAGTTGGGCGGTGGTGGTGCACTTTTAATCCCAGCACTCGGGTGGCAGAGGTTAATGTATCTCTGTGAGTTCGAGGCCAGCCTGATCTATAGAGGGAGTTCCAGGACAGTTAGGGCTGTTACACAGAGAAACCTTGTTTGGAAAAGCCAAAACCAAACCAAACCAAATAAACAAAATGGTATAAATAAAAAAGGCTAGAGAGATGGCTCAAAGGTTGGGAGCACTGGCTGCTCTTCCAAAGGTCCTGACTTCAATTCCCAGCAACTACATGGTGACTCACAACCGTCTGTAACGAGATCTGGTGACCTCTTCTGGCCTGCAGGCACATATGCAAGAAGTACACTGTATATATAATAAATAAATCTTTAAAATAAAAGAAAAACAAAAAAAGCTTGGCAAGGAAGAATTAAACCATATAGTAAGGGGTCTCAATGCCAGGCCAGTATCAGGTTATGAGTTCTTTCTTTTCTCTCCCTCTTTTCCTTTCCCGCCCCCCCCCCTTTTTTTTTAAAAGGCAGGTCTCCTCTGTGCCAGGCCACTATGTAGCCATGGCTGACCTGGAACTATGTAGACCAGGCTGGCCTCAGACTTAGAGATCTGCCTGCTTCTGCCTATTAGGTACTGGGATTAAAAGGGATTTTTTGGGTGTTTTTTTTTTTCAGGGTTTTTCTGTGTAGCCCTAGCTGTCCTGTAATTGGCTCTGTAGATCAGGCTGGATTCGAACTCACAGATATCTACCTGCCTCTGCTTCTTCCTGAGTGCTGGTATTAAAGGCAAGGCTGTGATTCTTGAGTTGGAGGATGAGTGATGACTGATAAAATTATAGAACTGCTGTTCTAAGGGACTTACTACTATAACTGCTCAAGAGACACCATGAAATTGATCTAAAGGAGCACTGTCTCCAAAATACCCCAAGAAAAGTAGTGTGCTAACCAGGCCTGTTAGAGACAAGGTAAAGTTAGGGTGCTAGGATGTAAATGTTTACTCACCACAGTTGACCAGCCATTAGGCCGATTCCCATACTAAAGACATATCTCTACTGGACAGCTTTATGGGGAGGAGGCAGTATAGAGTTAAACTAGAAAAGGCCAATTATTAGATAGTGATTCATTTAGTGATTTATTTAAAAAACCTGCTTGTAGCCTGTCTGCCAAGACTTCCCTTGTTACTTGGGACAGAATGACCTGGAGGTATAGCTAACATAATAGGCTGCTGCCCTTAAACAGCTGACTGTCACCTATACCGCTGTATAAGGCTGCTTGCTTGTTTGCCCCAACTTGTGGTTTAAGAGCACAAACTGAGTTCCTTGCTCATGCTCCCTCTCCTGCTCCTGATTTGGACCTTGAGATTTCTGTCTGGTGCTCCAATGTGAGTCTCTGTCTCTGTCTCCTTTCATCGCCTGATGAAGGTTACTATTCAGGAGGATGCCTATATGTTTTTCTTTGGGTTCTCCTTATTTAGCTTCTCCAGGACCACTAATTATAGGCTCAATGTCCTTTGTTTATGGCTAGAAACCTCGAGGGGTGCACCCACACACTGAGACAATGGGGATGTTCTACTGAACTCACCAAGGCCAGCTGGCCTGGGTCTGGAAAAGCCTGGGATAAAACTGGACTCTCTGAACATAGCGGACAATGAGGACTACTGAGAACTCAAGAACAATGGCAATGGGTTTCTGATCCTACTGCACGTACTGGCTTTGTGGGAGCCTAGGCAGTTTGGATGCTCAACTTGCTAGACCTGGATGGAGGTGTGGGTTCCTTGGACTTCCCACAGGACAAGGAACCCTGATTGCTTTTCAGGCTGAGGAGGGGGGGACTTAATTGGGGGAGGGGGAGGGAAATGGGAGGCGGTGGCGGGGAAGAGACAGAAATCTTTAATAAATAAATAAATTTAAAAAAAAAGTAATACCTTATCCAGAAAAAAAAAAAAGAGCACAAACTGAGGACACAAATTGGACCAGATATTAAAAGCCTTTCAGGACCTAACCTGGCTTTCTTCCACCAGTGACATCTCTTCTTTTCCACTCTCATTGGGATCCGAGTGCTTACACAAGAAAGATTTCCACAACAGGGTCATGACCATCACTAAGTCCAGGTCTGCCATAAAGCTCCCTGTGCTGTTACAGGAAAACAACTCTGCCAGATAGGCACGGTGACCCTGGGTAACAATTATTTGAAAAAGAGCAACACTGGTGTACTTAAATAATGCTGGTAATACGTAATATCTTTACTGTGTAAATCTGCCTTAAGCTAAACCAGACTTGCAGCCCCCTGTCTCTGTTTTAACTGTTCAAAGTATAACCTGGGGCCATGACCCAAAAGAGATTTACGGCTGGCAGTGTCCATGGAATGTATAAGCCTAAGGTGCTTATGAGCCAGTGCAACCTTCTGTTGGGAGCTGACTGCTATTTGGACATTAAACCAGTTGACCAGGTGCTTAGGTAGAGTGCTTTCCTTCGCCTCAGTGTGCGGAGTAATTTCTCACTGAGAAAGCATATTACTTCTATGACATGATGTGCCTTTTGTTGACAGGCTTTGTTAGAAGCCAGTGTGAATGTGCATGGGGTGCTGCCCTTCCACCTATCCTCGAGTTGAGACCTGTGGATAGAATGAATGCTATTATTCATGGAGCTTTATATTCATCAGGGTGCTTAAGGAAAGATCTGCGGATAAACAAAAATGTACAAACTATGGCCTCTCCATAAGTCTTTAGGAGCTTCTACAGGGCCACAAGAAATCCCTAAGTGCCACGTTACTAAAGAATACTCGGGTAAGGGAAGGAAGGGTAATGCTGCTTCCCAGTTTATACTTAGCAGCACACTAGCCAAGTCTTTTTTTTTTTTTTTTGAAGATCCAGAGCCTTTTCAGCATCATCTTTATTTAAATGAGTATTGATATTTGTTAATAATATAGAAAACGTTGAGGCTCCACATTTTTCCCAAGTTGTAAAACCACAAGAGCTGCAAATGAAAAAGGGTAAGTAACTTATAAACACAAATTCTAGCCAAGTCTTGATAGATACACCTACACCCCTAGTCACCGAAGGCAGAAGGCTGACACTCCCCTTCAGAAAGGGCTCACTCCCAAGGTCATGTGAGTCCAGGGTTGTTTGCACGTCGCGTCCCCAGTGCTGGAAACTCATGAGTTCTAGAGTTGCCCCATGCCAACACTTACTGTTTTAAAAAGGTTAAGTGTGGGGTTGGCTCACACTACCCTTCCAATGTGTATGGACTACACAGTTTGCCTGGTTCCATTCCCTCCCCGCAGGAGGCCAGGGCAGAGACAGGTCCTACACACTCACCTGGACAGTCGGCTTCATCGCTCTTATCCTCACACGTTGGCCAGCCATCACATTGCCAGGGGAGGGGTATGCACTGGATGGCACCACTGTGACACTGAAACTGCCCAGGGTTGCACCGAAGCTCTGTGGACAAAAGGGCAAGAGGCTGTTGAAGAAGTGGCACAGAAGCAGAAACCTAGGACAGAACTCTATCCACGTCAAGGTAGCCTGGGACAAGTAGTCCAGATGCTGAGCAGCTGCCCCAATCTGCTTCCTCGGGAGATCTGAACACATGGTCCAGAAGTTGAGGGAAGAGAATGGTTAGTCCTGCATCAGAACATACAGCACACCTCCCTCCCAGGAACACTGAAATGGTATCTCAATGCAAAGTGAAGGACAACACCCTCTTTAGTCAGGGAATACTGGAATACTTTTCCAAGAAGATGGGACTAGGAATAGGAAGGTGATGCTTTGGTAAGTCATGTGACATCACAGTAACCACAGTAACCACATCCAGGAAAATAAGGGCTCACAAGAAGGCACACTGAGATGACTGTGTGAACGAATGGGAGTCACTCAAGTAATTGGAAATCCAGACTTCGGAGGATGCAAGGCTAATAGATTTCTGACTTTATCTGGCATACTGCAAACAGCTAAAAGCAGTAATGAGAAGATGTGTTTGAATAAGGTAACGCTGACAGTGGTTTCTGACAAGATAAACTAATACAGCAAAACACAGGTTTCAATAGAAGTTAGAAGCCTGCACACTACAGCCAAGTGCTGAATTCTTCCCTTCTTGTTGATTTTCGCTTTACTCCCGGTCTTTTTTTTTTTTTAAACTTCAGGGACAGACTGTCACTGTGCAGCCTGGGCTAGCCTTTGGGCACATACCAGCAAACTGGCATCTGTTCTTGACCTGGGCTCAGAGCTCAGGGCAAGTACTCTACACTTTAAAAACAGCTAATTAGAGAGCTAGCTTTGTCTCTAGCCTGACTCACTTTCATATAGGCTGTTTGCTTATTTACTATTTGGACTAAATCCCTAGCACCAAAGAGCATACACAGTATGACTGACCTACATCCCTGGGCTTATGGACAGCTCTCTCTCTCCCCACCTCTGTGTTTGGACACACATGGCAGGGCCACCCTCAGGTTTGTGTTCCTCCTTCAGGCACTGTCCAATTTGTTTGGAAACAGAGTTTCTCATTGGCCTGAGATGACTGATTAGTGCTAGACTGGCTAGCCAGCAAGCTCCAGGGTTGCCTGTTTCTGCCTCCCCAGCAATTAGGAGCAGTGAGTGCTCTTGTAGAGGACCTGGTTGTGATTTCTGACACCCACATAGCACTTAAAATTATCTGTAACCCCAGTTCAAGAGGATCCGATGCCCTCTTCTGGCCTCCATGGACACCAGCATACATGTGGTATACAAACATGCATGCAGGCAAAACATTCATGCATATAAGATAACAAAAATGTTTTGAAAAACCTCAACTATGCACAAATGTTTCCCAGTTTACATTATGGGACAGTAGACTAGGTAGTCTACATTCAGCTAACCGTGGACAGTCAGGATGTAGCAGATCCCAAAACTGAACAATAGCAGTGTGTACCGCTTCCAGTCAGTCATGATGTAACAATAGACAAACAACATTCTAGCACACCATGCTGCTGAACCACGGTGCTTGGCAGGTTGGGGATATTAAATGTACTTTCCAATTATGTATCTTTAAGTCACTATAGCTTTACTGGGACATATCCAATCAGAAGTCAAGGAGGGTCTATGTTACCATAAGCTAATTTTATATACAGATATACATTGTATATATAGTGGAGATGGCTAGATGCAGTATGTTTTCCATGTCCATTTTCTGCTCCTATCACAGAATTTACCACAGAGTAAGTAAATTACAAACAACAGTGTAGGGATTGAGGCAAGATGCGGCAGAGAGCAATGAAAATCTGTGTGCTTATTTTACAGGCAGGCTTTCTTCCCAGTATCTTTTCCCATATCATTTGGTGAGGATCGTGATCCACCACTGCAGCAGCAGTGAAAAGGCTGCGAGCAAACACAACTATCTGGAAGCAGATATTCCAGTCCAAAGTGTAGTGCTACCTTTTGTCTGTCCTAAGTCTACATACCCTTTCCTTCCAGAAGACTGCAACTGCAGAGCAGAGCATGTTCTGACATCTGACAACAGGACAGCGTGCTACCACCTTCTGTAACAGTCCACACAGACACACAAAACCTATCCCTCAACCAAATCCTTTGCATAATAATGAAAAAAAATGAACATAAGAACAAGTGCCAAAACCCAAATTTGAAGAAAAAAGAGAAGTCCTTGAACATGGACCAGAATAACGCAGCAGAGGGTCCTTCGCTACTAAGCTGTGCTGGGGCCCTCACAGTGTACCAGATGTTCTGAGTCTACGGAGCATCAAGAAAATGTTGCCCTGTGTTTCATTTGTCAACTTAGAAAATGCAACCTGGCAAATAATACAAACATCTTTTCATATTAAAACCAACAGTTTAATTAGCCACACTTCTGGGGACTGGAATGCCCACGGTCAGGTCTTGCACGCAGTGAGCACCTTCCTGTTGCCTCAATAAAAGCAGCCCATGGTAAAGAGATGTGAGGAAGGGAATCCCAGTCTCCTGAGCAAGGAAATAAAAAGCTTACAGCTGAAAAAAAACTTCAGCATTTGGCAAAACCCTTTATAAGGGCTAGGGTATACCACTCATGGGGCTGAGTGTTGAAGTATTTCCCTAGGACTTAGGAGGTTTTCAGTTTGACCCTCAGCACCTCAAAAGAAACAAAAAACCAGGTGTATCCAACTGAGGCCCACAGACCACATGCACCCCAGGACAACTGTGAACACAGCTCAACACATCAGCAGACCACAATGTCAAATTGTCGGTGCTCCTGCTTTACACAAGGGCAAGTCCAGGCTCAAGTGTTTTCCTAGAAAAAGTCCACTAACTCTTTAAAAAAGAACTAATATTGGGGCTGGGGAGACAGATCACTTGCTAAAGTATGTTTTGCTCTTTTACAGGACTCACATTTGGTACACAGTATCCACGCTGAGGTGGCTCACAACTCTGTGACATCAGCTGCCAGGAATACGGTGCCCCGTTCTGACCTCTGAGGGCACACATACCTAAATGGCATGCATACACATTTAAGTAAACATAAAACTAAAAATTTGTTTCTTTCTGGTTTTTTGAAACAGGGTTTCTATGTGTAACAGCTCTGGCTGTCCTGGAACTTGCTCTGTAGACCAGGCTGGCCTCGAACCCAGAGAGATCCGCCTGCCTCTTTCTCCTAAGTGTTGGGATTAAAGGCCACCACTATAAAACTAAATCTTAAGGGGGGGGGAGGCGGATCTCTGTGGGTTAAGAGGCCAGCTTGGTCTAGTTCCAGGACAGTCAGAGCTGTTATACATAGAAACCCTGTTTCAAAAAAAGTCAACTCTTCCAGAAATTCAGAGTTCAGAAAGTCACCCAAAACAACAGCATTACAAAACAAATATAAGTTGGACATGGTGGTACATGCCTGTAATTCTAGAACTTTGGAGGCTGAGGCAGTACTAAATTCAGTCAATAAATAATAATAAATAAACTGAAAAAAAATGGCAAAAGAAAAATAAGTGATAAATCTAACAAAAGACGTTTAAATCCTGTTGGTGAAAATAGAAAAATATGGCTGAAAAATATATTTAAAAGATCTAAACCTATGGAAAATGAATTCAAAAGGTTAAGATCTCAGTTTACCCAAATTCAATGCTACCAATAATATCCACCAGACTTGATTGTAGAAACTGCCAAATTGACTCTAAAATTTGTGGAAATGCAAAGAATTTAGAGCAGCAAAAACATTCCAGGATCTAGCAGAAAAGAACAACCAACAATCCAGCATGGCAGGAAACCAAGACAGGGTGGCGTAGGTATCAAGAGGTTATCACAGAGCCCCATGGAAGCACGCCTTTAATCTGTCTCTTGGGAGGAAGAGGCAGGTGATCTCTGTGAGTTGAAGGCTATCTCAACAACTGGACATGGGATGACTGGCTCCCACTAAGAAAACTCTGTGCTCTGCTCCTTGTACCAGTAAAAAAAAGTAACTCAAAAATACATCGAAGGCCTAGATAAATGCAAAGCTCCAAATTATCAAAATTTGAGCAGAAACCATGGGAAAAGTTTATAACTTTGGTTCAGGCAGATTGTGACGATCTATGCTGAGTCACAAAATAAAAAGCAGATAAGCTGGACTTCACTAAATTTTATAACTCTTTCTTTTGTGACAGGGTCTCACTTCGTAGCTGTGGCTAGCCTAGAACTTGCTCACAGAGATCTGTCTACCCCTGCTTCTGCCTCAACTGCTGGGATTAAAAGTGTATGTCAGGAGCTGATGATATGGCTCAGCAGCTACTCTACTCTAGAGAGTTTATTACTCTATCAGAGGAAGAGTTCAGTGCCCAGCACTCACATCAGGAAGCTCAAAAATACCTAGAACTCCAGCTCCAAGGAATCTCATGACCCTTGCTGGCCTCCAGGGGCACATTCACAGGTACACACAGACACACACAAAACACACCCAAGGAATCTCATGACCCTTTCTGGCCTCCAGTGGCACATCCACAGACACACACAGAGACACACACAGCCAAGGGATCTCATAACCCTCACTGGCCCCCAGCAGCACACCCACAGCTAAACATAGACACAGACACACAGACATACATATACCCAGACACACACAGCCAAGGGATCTCATGACCTTTGGTGGCCTCCAGGGGCACATCCACATACCCACAGCTAAACATACAGACACATAGACACAGACAGACAGACACACACGCACGTATATACAAACAAATAAAATAAATGTTTAGGAGCTGGAGAGAGAGTTCCAGGTTAAGAGCACTGGCTGCTCTTTCAGAGGACGTAGGCTTGATAACCAGTACCCACATGGTGGCTCACAACTGCCTGTAACTCCAATCCCAGGGCAATTTTTTTGTTTGTTTGTTTTTGTTTTTTTGAGACAGAGTTTCTCTGTAGCTTTGGAGCCTGTCCTGGAACTAGCTCTTGTAGACCAGACTAGCCACAAACTCACAGGAATCCACCTGCCTCTGCCTCCCAAGTGCAGGGATTAAAGGTAGGCGCCACCACTGCTCAGTTCCCAGGGCAATATTGACAACCTCTTTTTGCCGCCACAGGCACCAGGTATGCATGTGGTACACTGACATACATGTAAACAAAAAAGCCACACACATTTTGTATTTAAAAAAGAACAGTGTGGGGCTGGAGAGATGGCTCAGTGGTTAAGAGCATTGCCTGCTCTTCCAAAGGTCCTGAATTCAATTCCCAGCAACCACATGGTGGCTCACAACCATCTGTAAAGAGGTCTGGCGCCCTCTTCTGGCCTTCAGGCATACAGACAGAATACTGTGTACATAATAATAAAAAAAAAAAGAACAGTGTGCTACCATGCCCAGCTGGAACTCTTAAGAGAATGAAAAGACTGGGGTTGTAAATGGGTGCTGGAAAGATGGCTAAGAGTGCTTGCTGCTCTTTCAGGGGACCTGATGTGGTTTCCAGTACCTATATCAGAGAGCTCACAACTGCCTGTAACTTTAATTCCAGGGATAATGATTCACACAGACACATAAACATAATTACACACACACACACACACACACACACACACACACACACACACACACATTTGGTTTTGAAGCAGGACTTCTCTGTACCTATCCTGGAACTAGCTGTTGTAGACAGATTGAAGGCATGAGCCACCACCACCCGGGTAATTATAAAACTTGTAAAATCCACATGAGTTTCAATTATGCCAAGTGAAGAAACTACTATGTACTCAAGATAGTTCCTGAACTTCTTAAAAACACACATTCAGCCGGGCGGTGGTGGCGCATGCCTTTAATCCCAGCACTCGGGAGGCAGAGGCAGGCGGATTTCTGTGAGTTCGAGACCAGCCTGGTCTACAAGAGCTAGTTCCAGGACAAGCTCCAAAACCACAGAGAAACCCTGTCTCGAAAAAAAAAAAAAAACACACATTCAATATGCAACAACAGAAAGCAGGTCAGAAATGAGAGGGCGATGGGAGAGACTACCAAAGGGCACAGGAGAACATCTGTGGTGATAACCAGTGTGCTTGCTACCTTGGCTGTAGTGGGAGAGGAAGATCATAGGAGCTTACTGGCCAGGCAGTCTAGTAGAAACAGCAAGCTCCAGCCAGGTTCAGCAAGACATCCTGTCTGCAAAAAGTAGGTGGAGAATTGATTCAGGAAGACATTCTTCCAACATTGGCTCTGGTCTCCCTCCACATGGACCCACATGAGCAAAAGTACCCACACACAAATGTGCACATAATAGATATACCACACACATCAAAACAACTTTTTTTTTTGTGGGGCCTTGGCTGTGTTGAGATGAAGCTGAATTATCTTCTTTCCAGTTCCAGTCACTGGCTGTCAAGTAGACAATAAACTTAAGTTTTATATTTTTTGTGAGATGCATGTGGCCACAGAAGTAGCCCCATCAGCGGTGAGAAGAACACCTTTCCCATGAAGCAAGGTGTACTGACCCACAGCAGAGTGCACCTGCTGCTGAGTAAGGCATTGTGGACGCCAATCTGAGTGCTCTCAACTTGGTTCTGTTTAGAAAAAGAAGAGAAGGAGATTCCTGGACTGCCATACTACTGTGCCTCAGTGACTAGGACCCAAAAAAGCTAGCAGATTCCAAAAGCCTTTCCATCTCTGTAAAGAGCATGGCCTCCTCCAATTTTGTCGGGAAGCCCTTAATCAAAGATGGTGAGGAACCCAGGACCAAAAGCACCAAATATTCAGCGTCTTGTTATTCCACAAGTCCTGCAACACAAACACAGACATGTTGCTCTGAAGAAACAAAGCACTAAAAAAAAATGAGGAGGCTGAAGAATATGCTAAAATTTTTGGCTAAGAGAATGAAGGAAGCCAAGGGGAAATGCGGACTGCCAAGAGACAGGCTGTCCTCCCTGAGCGTTTCCATTTCTTTTATTGAGGATTTACTTTATTTCTAATTCTGTGTATGTCTGTTTATCTGTGTTTGGGTATGTAAATATGATCTAAATAACCCTGAAGGCCAGAGGCATCAGATCTCCTGGAACTGGTATTATAGGTAATTTTAAGTTGCCTGATGTTGGTGCTGGGAATTGAACTCAGGTCCTTTGCAAGAACAGTATATGTTCTTAAGCACTAGCTATCTCTCCAGGTGGTAATTTACTTCTAAGTCTGTGTCCAGTGAAAGGTAAGTCTTTAGGAGTGACAAGTCGGTAGTGGTAGAACACGCCTTTAATCCCAGCACCTGGGAGGCAGAAGCAAGCAAATTTCTGGCAGTTCAGCTTGGTCTACATAGTGAGTCCCGGTATGTCTAGAGGTACAGAAAATAATAATGAAAGAGTAACAAATAAATTATCAGACCAGGCTGGCCTCGAACTCACAGAGATCCGCCTGTCTTTGCCTCCCGAGTGCTGGGACTAAATATGGTAGTTGTACCACAACATCTAAAACAGATTTCAGTTTATATAATCAGCTCTCCAGTGAGGTCAGTCAAGATTAATCACTTCCTCTAAGACCTGCTTCCTCACCTGGATCAGCTAGGTGTGGCTCAGTTACTACCACAACTCCAGAGCAGGAATTAGGCTTCATAATTACAGTCCCAAGGCTGACTCACTACTAAAGACTATTTATCTGATGAGGAATAATGGGGATGGTCTCTTCTGGCCTCAAGTCTGCACCCCTAAGCATTAAGGTAAGTGCCTACAATACATCATTCTTCCCAAACCATTCTTGATTCTTGGTCTTCCAGTTTGTAAAAACTAATTTCTAAACTATAATGAGAAAAAATAAGACAAAAAAATTAGCAAAGAACATTTTTAACACTATCCACTCTATTAAAAAAGCCACAATGCTGTTTGGAGTACACTCATAGCAACCAGGCTGTAGTGGCACATGCCTTTAATCCAAGCACTTGGGAGGCAGAGGCAGCCAGGATCTCTGAGTTTGAGGCCAGTCTGGTCTACAGAAAGTTTCAACAACCAGAGCTACAAAGAGGAAACCCTCTCTCAAAAACAAAAAATGTCACCATGCCTGGAGAAGTTTCAATGTGTGGCCTCAAAGTCCTTTGGGAAATGGTCATCCAGTAAGATTTGTTTTCCCAACATCACTATTATTTTCTTCAAAAGCAAACATTTTGAGGTCAGCATGCCTGCTCTGGCAAACAGCCCCTACTTCCTACACACCTAGCTTTATTTAGTGCTCAGTACTTAGCCATTGGGGGTGGGGCATGTGTAAACTTTTGTGTATGAACTCCTCTAGCAAAGCATCCTAAAGTTCCAACAGCCTCTCCAGTCGAAAACTGCCTGTATAGACTGGTCAAGTCATCTGTCCCAGGATAGGTGACTCAGAGACCCTAAGATACTGGGAGTTCATGCTGTGTGTGTATCTGAGACAGGATAAAAACCAGGGACAGGTAGGGACCCTTAACACCCCAGTTCTCTGAGCATCCATGCTTCCTTCCTCAGGTCAGAGAAAAGGGCCTCTTTTTCCTAGTTATTCTTTGCAACCAGACAGATTTGGCAAAAACTGGTCCTTTAAATTTTCTTTAAAGGAAGAAGGTGGAGGGAGGGGGAAGGAGGGCATGATGAGCAGATGGCTTTGAGCAGAGTGGTTTGTCTTTCCTCATTCAGAATACAGCTGGCCTCTGGACTCAGGAGTATTTGGATCTCAGGTTGTAAAACACACCCTCTTCTTGGAAGCCTTCCCTCACCTTCCCAGCAGGGTCTGCTGGGTCTCTTAGTCTAGCCTTTCAGTGAGCAGGCATGTGCAATTGTCTCATTAGAACTCTTCTTAGACTGAGCACATTCCCACCTCTTGCATTAATGCCAAGTACCTGAGGAACCGTGTTCCTACAAGCATTCAGTGAATGCCCAAGCAGGAGGCTCTTGGCCTTCCCGACCCTCCTCTGCTGACCCAGAGCAACACATGAGCTCCTCCTCAACGCCTGGGATTCTACCTTCCAACAGTGTCTGGAGTGTCTGTTCTTAGGGAGGAAGGTGGGCCATGAACCATGCAGGTGCACTCCAGCTCTTCCGCAGTCTGTATTATCTGCAGTGTGCGGGACAGGGGTTCTGTCGGGTCTAGCTATATGTTACCTGCACATCAACATTTCCTCTCACTTCTTTTGGAAAATCCTTTCGGTCCTTCCAAAGGGAAACTAGTATCAATTTTTGCCTTAGAGGAAGTTGCTAAAAGAGCCACCCTGTTTTGCATTTGGGTTTGCCAACATCCTGGTACCTAGGCCCTATGACTGACTCCTTGCTGGGCATGACTGAGGCAGCTCAGCTCTTCCTAGTCAAGGACAATATTGCTGTCATGACACAAGTCTGTGGCCTCGGTACCAAAACAAGAAGTCCCAGTGTGGCAGCAGTTCTCAAGCAGCATCCCACACCTTTAACACATGTATTTATTTATTTTTGATACAGTGTTTCTCTATGCAACAGCCCTAGCTAGCTGTTCTGGAACTAACTCTGTAGACCAGGCTGGCCTTGAACTCCAGAGATTCGCCTGCCTCTGCCTCCCAAATGCTGGGAATAAAGGCTTGCACCATCACCGCCCAGCCACCCTTAACACATTTTAACTCAAGGTCTCTTTATATGCTAAAATTACTGAGGATTTAAAAAAATGTTTTGCTATGTGGGTTATATCTATCTGATGGAGGAAGGTCATTGGTTAAAAAATAAAGAAACTGCTTACTCATAGGTTAGAACATAGGTGGGTGGAGTAAACAGAACAGAATGCTGGGAGGAAGAGAAAGTGAGATAAGACGCCATTTCCTCTCCTCTCTGGGGCAGACGCGATGCCTCTCTTCTCCAGAGCAGATGCAATGAAGCTCCAACCCAGGATGGACATAGGCTAGAATCTTCCTGGTAAGCGCACCTTGGGGTGCCACACACATTATTAGAAATGGGCTAGTCCAGGTACGAGAGTTAGCCGAGAAGAGGCTAGATATAATGGGCCAAGCAGTGTTTAAAAGAATACAGTCTGTGTGTTGTTATTTCGGGGCATAAGCTAGCCAGGCGACCAGGAGCTGGGGAGGCAGGAACATAGCCCGCAGCTCCTACAACATCTATCAGTATTTTCTGTTCTGTTTATTAAAGCAGAAAAAAGCTCCACCAGAGCCTAAAATTCTAAACAGTTTTTCAATATAATCCAGCAATTCCTCTTATAGATGTGCATCTGTTGTACGTGGCTGTGTGTGTCCCTGAAAAGAACATGTGTTAGAGGCTGGGTCCTCAGCTGATAGTGCTGAGTATTAATTAAATCAAAAGGTTTCTGACCTCATGACTGGTTAATTCACTGATGAGTTCACCTCTGAGTGGGTTATTAGGCAAGGCTAGTTAGAATAAACAATTCACTGGGAAGGACATCTTTTCTCTTCATCTCCTTCCTGTCTCTGCTTCCTGCCCCACAAGGCGAATGTCTTCCTTTACCACATATACCTGAATATTTTGCCTTGTCTCTAATTCAAAGCAGCAGAGGCACCAGATCTTACACTGGAGCCTTTCCCCCTTCTTTAGTTCCCTTTCTTTCTGTTGGTGTGAAGAGACACCGTGAGCAAGGCAATATATGGAAGAAGCACTGTTGGGGCTTACAGTTTCATCATGCTGGGGAGCAAGGCAGCAGGCAGGCGGGCATGGCATTGGAGCAGTAGCTGAGAGCTTGCATACTCATCCAGAACCATGAAACAGAGAGAGCACTAATTGGGAATGGCGTGTGCTTTTGAAACCTCAAAGGCTACCCTCCCCCAGTGAAACACCTCTGCCAAGGCCACATTCCCTAATTCTTTCCTAACAGGTCCACCAACTAGAGACCAAGCATTCAAATCTATGAGTTCATGATGGGGGCCATTCTCATTCACACCACCACACCCCCTTTAACTGAAATTAACCTTCTCCCTTCCCGTTGATTTTCTTGGGTATTTTGTCACTGTGACACAAACAGGATCACTACTTTATTCCCCAGGAAATGACAGTATCTTCAGCAACTGGTGCTGAAGGATGACTATACAGTCAACCTAAAAGAAAGCTGGGCTTCATTTAACACAAATATAGAAACTAACTCAAAGTCTATCAGACTTCTGCTGTAAGGGCTAAAACTATGAAACACCTAGAAAACAGGGGATACTCCCTGATGTCAGCCTTGGAAACCATTTCCTCGATGCAAACCAACAGCAAAATCAGCAAAAGAAAAAACACAATGGTGACTTCATGAAAAAAATGTTTGTGGATCTCAGGATTGTCAAGGACTAGAAAAATAACCCAATGAATGAAATAAAATATATTAATGATGGAGGAAGGTCATTGGTTAAGTAATAAAGAAACTGCTTGGCCTCATAGGTTAAAACATAGGTGGGAGGAGTAAACTAAGCAGAATGCTGGGAGGAAGAGGAAGTGAGCTCAGAGGCCATGCTTCCCTCTCCTGAGCAGACTCCATGAAGCAAGCTGCCAGGTCAGACATGCTGAATCTTTCCCGGTAAGACTGATGCTACACAGATTATTAGAGAGGGGTTGATCGGGATATGAGAATTAGCTTATAAGGGCTAGAGTTAATGGGCCAAGCAGTGTTTAAAAGAATACAATTTGTGTGTTGTTATTTCGGGTAAAGCTAGCCAGTGGCGGGAGCTGGGTGGCAGAATGCAACCCGCAGCTCCCCACAACATATTAAATTCAGTATTAGGTATTAATATTCAGATTATATAAAGAATTCCTACAATGTAAAAATACAGCTGCTCAACTCAAAACTAAAAAAATCATGTAGAGCCAGGCGATGGTGGCGCACGCCTTTAATCCCAGCACTCGGGAGGCAGAGGCAGGCGGATCTCTGTGAGTTCGAGACCAGCCTGGTCTACAGAGCTAGTTCCAGGACAGGCTCCAAAGCCACAAAGAAACCCTGTCTCGAAAAACCAAAAAAAAAAAAAAAAAAAAAATCATGTAGATATTTCTCTAAATACAAATGAACAATAAATACATGAAAAAACGCTCAGCAACACTACAGGCATCAGAGAAACACAAGTCAAAGCCACAGTGAGATAGCACCTCACATCCACAAGAACAGCTATTTCTTAAGGGTGTAGAGGATGGAGCCTTAGAGCAGGACTGCAGCGGTGTGCGATGACTCAGCATCTGGAGAAACACAGTGTTAGTGTATCAACTAGCAATTTCATTCACAGACATATACTCAGGAGGGCTGAGAGCAGAGACTATAACAAGTAGTTGTACATCAATGTGCACATCAGCACCTATTTCTAACAGCTGGAGGATAGATAAAAATGTGGTATATATTATTTGGTAATAATAACGTCTATGTTCTACAATGTGGATGAATCTGAAAATATGCTAACTCAAAGAAGCAATCACATAAGACCAGATTCAGCATAATTTCTCTTATATAAAATGTTCAGAATAGACAAAACCATAGAGACAGAGTTGGTTAGTGACTGCCAGGAACTAAGGGAAAAGGAGAAGCTATTATTTAACTGGTACGGTTTCTATCTGGTATGATCTGAGCAACGTTCCCAGGCTTTAACTATGATTTGTTTTGCATGTGTGTGTATGCATCACAATGTGTGCAGTTTGTGCAAGTATGGACATGCATGTGGAGGTCAGAGGACCACCTTGTTTGAGACAGTCTCTTTGTTGTATATGCTTACGTGAGGTGGGCTGGACTGTTTGCTCCCAGGATTCTCATGTCTCTGCCTCCCACTTCTTTTGCTGTGGGAGCACTAGGATTACAGAAGCACGATACTACATGCAGCTTTTGTATGAGTTCTAGGGATTCGAACTCAGGTCCTCCATGCTTTTAGGGTAAGCACTTTACACACTAAGCCATCTCTCCAGCCCCTTAACTGTTTTAAGCATGTGATTGAGTGGCATAAAGTACATTCAGATTTTTGTGTAACTGTCACTTCTGCACATTCCTGGAACTCCCCGTCATCTTCCAGTGTTACACCATTTGTTCCGCCTTCCCCCAAGAACCCCACCATCTTCTTAGGCCTGGTTTAGCAGTCCCTGAGGCTCTATCCCTGTAGCACATAGCTCCCTTCTAGTCATGGCCATGTGCAACCATCTGACCCTTATAGCTTCTTGGAATGGTGTATGTGGAGATTAGTATAGAAAGAAGCACCAGGAACCCCTCATAAGACAGGCCTCTACTCCACACTTCATGATGACCATATCTTGTTAGGCCCCATTCCTTGTTCTGAGACCATGGAGGTGACCATTCCTGGCCCCAAGAACAACCCATTCAAGCAGTGCTTTTTACTGAAGTTTCAAGTGTTCTGTTGCTAGCAATGATCCTGAAGAGGCAAACTCTCTGAGAAGGTCCCATCAGCAGCGGGGAGTTGGAATCTAGGCTTTTGCAGAGCATGGCACACTGCTGGGTCTCTACTATAAAGCCCTGTTTAGGGTTGCCAGCACCTAACTGAACCTGAAACTGAATAAATTCAGAGACCCTTTGGTCAGGTATCTTAGTGACCTTACTATTGCTATGAAGAGACACCATAGCCAACTCAATTTACAGAACAGTTTACTGGGGGACTACAGTTTGAGTTACTCTTGACCATGGCTGCGGGAAGCCTTGGGGGCAGGCAGGCAGGCAGAGTGCTAGAGCAGTAGCTGAGAGTTTACATTTTGAGACAACACGGGAGGCAGTAGCACAGACTTTTGAAACCCTCAAAGCTTACCCCCCTAGTGACACACCTCCTTCAACAAGGCCATAATATGAGCCGATGGGAGCCATTCTCATTTAAACTATGTGGCTACATAGTTGAGTTTGTGGCTACCCGGGACTATCTCAAGAAAACTTAACCTTAGGACTGGTAAAGTGATTCAGTGGGTAAAGGTACTTTGTACTTCGCTGGAGGACCTGAGTTCAATTCCTAAGACTAACCGTGGATGAGAACTAATTCACACTCCAAACATTTGTGAGCACATGAGTGAGTGCACGAGTGTACACACACACACACACACACACACACACACACACACACACACACACACACACACAAATGTAATAAAGATAAAATTAAAAAGAAAACTGAATTTGCTGTTGTGGAATATTTGCTGTGGAATATATATTTGCTGTTGTGGGCAAAGATGTGTTACATTTGTTTACACTACATTTGTTTAACTATGTAAAGATGTGTTGTATTTGTTTAACTATGTAAAGATGTGTTGCATTTGTTTAGGCTGCATTTAACTATGTAAAGATGTGTTGTATTTGTTTAACTATGTAAAGATGTGTTGCATTTGTTTATGCTGCATTTAACTATGTAAAGATGTGTTGCATTTGTTTATGTAAAGATGCGTTGTATTTCTTTAACTATGTAAAGATGCGTTGTATTTGTTTAACTATGTAAAGATGCGTTGTATTTGTTTAACTATATAAAGATGTGCTATATTTATTTACGCTGCATTTGTTTAATTATGTAAAGATGTGTTGCGTTTGTTTCACTTTGCCTGCCTAGGCACCTGATTGGTCTAAGAGCTGAACAACAATAGCTAGGCAGGAGGGGGACAGGTGGGGCTGATGGGTAGCGAGAATAAATAGGAGAAATTTAGACTCAAAAAGAACAAGAGCCGGGCGGTGGTGGCGCACGCCTTTAATCCCAGCACTTGGGAGGCAGAGGCAGGCGGATCTCTGTGAGTTCGAGGCCAGCCTGGTCTACAAGAGCTAGTTCCAGGACAGGAACCAAAAGCTACGGAGAAACCCTGTCTCGAAAAAAAAAAAAAAAAAAAGAACGAGAGAAGGGAAGAAGAGAATGAGGCGCCAACAGCCAGCCAAACCTAGAGACAGCAGGAAAGTAAGATATACAGAAAGAAACAAGGCAAAAGGTAGATAAAGAGAAACTGGTTAATTTAAGAGAGCTAGCCAGAAATAAGCCTAAGCTAGGCCAAACATTTATAACTACCAGTAAGTCTCTGGGTCATGATTTGGGAGCTGACTGGTGGCCCAAAAGAAAAAGCCTGGTCCACTTTGCTTCCCTGTATCTGGTAATTAACCATCTGAAGTACTTCTTAAGTACTATCCCTATTTAGAGAAAAAAAGATGAGGTTTCCACATCCCTCTTGAGAACCAGTTTTCCAAATGGAATAGCAGAGAAGTTACCTGACCTTCAAAAGCACATGCAAAATACGGGAAGATTTCAAAGTCCCATAGGTAAGTTTTTGTTGAGCTGGAAGTCTGACTTTGCAGCCCATGCTAATTACCCTCCAACAACATTCTCCCTCTTCCCCGGTAGTAGACAGTGGAAATCAGGATCTTAGATATGATAGACAAGTGCTCGACCAATGAGTTATACACTCCAGCAACACCTAAGGGCAATATTAAACAATAGTTCTGAGGCATGCAAAAAGATGATCTAAGGCCAACAGCAATGGACAGCTTTACCCCATCTCCCCCCACCCCCACATAGATCGGAACATTAATGCACTGCTATCACCACAGAGCTCTGATATCTCTGGAAAGGGTTCAAAGGCAATACAGCCTAAAAGCATCATTTCATATATTCCTTTGGAATCTTAGATCAAGCACAAGTTTCAACATACCAGAATCTCCATCTGATAAAGGAACGTTATCATTTACGGTTATCTAGGCTGTGCACCCCAAATGCTTAGCAGAGTGGGGGCTGCTCAAACACAGTATAGAGGCATGAGGACAATGACAGTAGCAGCTAAGCCCAGAATAGACTGGCTACAGGACAAGTGGAGAGGCACGTGCTCAGTTCCTGACAGGGTAGTGCTGGGCACAGTAGCAAAAGGGAGCAGTAAGGACAGAAAGATAGGACTGTGGTGATGGTGGCCATTGTTAGGAAAAAATATGTAGGGAACTGAGACTCAAGGTAAAAAGGTAGAAGACCAAGAAACAGAGGGAAACAAATCCACTATGGGGGTTTGAATAAAAAAGCCCCCCATAGGCCACAGGGAGTGACACTAATAGTAGGTGTGGCCCTGTGGGAGGAAGAATGTCACTAGGAGGTGGGCTTTGAGGTTTCAATGGCTCAAGCCAGGCCTAGTGGCTCAGTCTCTTCCTGCTGCCTGCATATCAAGAGGTAGAACTCTTAGCTCCTTCTCCAGCACTATGCCTATATGCCATCATGATGATAATGGATATTTATAAACCTCTGAATACTAAGTCAGCCCCAATTAAAAGTTTTCCTTGATAAGAGTTGCCATGGTCATTCATGGTGTCTTTTTCTAGCACTAGAACTCTGACACCCACTAAGGCTGCACACATCCATGTGTTACGGTCAGGCTGCCCAGACTCCAAATGCTAGCTCTACTTTATAAGCTGCAGTTCTGGAGCTCTGTAACCTTAAACAAGTCATTTATTCTCCTAGACTCTGCCTGCCTGTAAAATGGGGTTAACCCACCTCACACTGCACTATGAAGTATTAACATGTAACAGCATTTAGCTACAATTTGATATCATTTTTGTGTTCTAATCATCTTTATAGTTAGTTACTTTTTTTTTTTTGTTTTTGGTTTTTCGAGACAGGGTTTCTTTGTGGTTTTGGAGCCTGTCCTGGAACTAGCTCTGTAGACCAGGCTGGTCTTGAACTCACAGAGATCCGCCTGCCTCTGCCTCCCGAGTGCTGGGATTAAAGGCGTGCGCCACCATCACCCGGCTAGTTAGTTACCTTTTATTTTTGTTTGTTTTAATCATGTTTTACCTTTAGTTACAGGATCTAGTTCCTTTTATAATACCTTTACTTAGGAATGCCTCAGCAAATAAAAATAAAATAAAACAACAGAATTCTGAGCTTGGTCCTTGGAACACGTGAAAACAGCTGCATAGAGGGGCTTGCATCTGTAACCCTAGCACTCTTGGGGCAAGATAAGAGGCAGAGACAGGAAGCAGGAGAACTGGATCACACAAGATACTCTAGAAGAGATGAGACCCTCCCTCAAAAACAAAGCAGAAGAGGCACACATCCAGCATAAGACCAACTACATAGTGAGTTCCAGGCCTCCTAGGCTATATAGTTAGACTCTTTCAAAAACAAAACAAGGTAAACAGAGAACTAACTCTGAAAAGTTGATCTCCACAGATATGCATAGTTTTTTAAAAACACCCCCAACACTGTATGTATGTGTGTACACACGTGGACTCATGCAAAGGTCAGAAATCAACGTTGGGAGTTTTGCTCAACTGTTCTCACCTTTTTTCCCTCTGAGACAGGGACTCTTACTGACCCGAAGCTCACCAATTCAGCAAGACTATCAGGCAAGTGAGCTCCAGGATCCCTATCTTTGCTTTTCATCAATCAGCAAGACTAGCAGGCAAGTGAGCTCCAGGATCCCCTATCTTTACTTTTCACAGGCCCAAGCTGCTGCTCCTGACTCTTTCACTGGTTGCTAGGGAACAAACTCAGGAACTCAAACTTGCTTAGCAAGCATTTTATCAATTGAGCTATCTCCTCAAGCCCTAAAATACCTTGTTTTCAGAGACAGTCTTACTCGCTATGTAGCCTAGGCTGGCCTGGAACTCATGAGCCTGCCTGACTCTTCTGGGTGTTGAGTAAAATATCTTTTCTAACCCCTTTCTTCTCTCTCTCTCTCTTTTAAGACGGGGTTTCTCTGTGTAGTCTTGGTTGTCCTGGAACTCACTCTGTACACCAGGTTGACTTCAAACTCATAGAGATCTGCCTGCCTCTCTGCCTCCTGATTAAAGGTGTGTGTCACCACACCCAGATGACCCTTCACTTTCATGAAAATGTCTTAAGAGGTAATATAACCAATCACATGGTTCAAAATCCACAAAGTTCACACAAAAGGTGGCAGACAGAAAGATTCAAATTGTAAGTAAGCCTCCCAAGCTTCTGGAAATACATGCGGTGCAGGCGTTCCTTTGATGACAAAGACAGTGTGGTGAGATCACAGGCAGAAGCCATTGACTGACCGCCCTGAACAGGCCACCCAGGCCAGAAGAGTTGTAAAGCAGCAGTGCCCACCCTTAGGAAACTATGAACACCGAGTCTCAACCCAATGACAAAGCACCTATCTTTACACAGGACTCTGCACTTCGCAGGAGGCAAAGCATGTCACCAACATGCTGGTCCTGAGTGGCCTGGTTCTGCTTCCGATTAAAATCTAAGTGACACCCTCTTCTCTCTAGTCTCCACTGAGTGTATCTATGTACAGATACACTCAAATAAAAATAAATCTTAAAAACAAACTAACAACATAAAAACAAAGAAAGAAAAAGGGCTGGCTGTGGTGGCTCACGATAATTCCAGCACTTGGGAGGCTATGGCAAGATAATCAGCATGGGTTAAAGCCTGCCTATGCTATGCAGTAAATTCTAGGATAACCTGGGCTGCAAAGACACCATCTCAAATAAAACAGCCAGTTGGTAAAGCGCTTGCCATGCAAGGATGTGAGTTCAAGCCCCAGAAACTACTTTTAAAAACCAATTGTGAGGCTGGAAAAATGACTCAGAGGTTAAGAGCCCTGGCTGCTCTTCCAAAGGTCCTGAGTTCGATTCCCAGCAACACATGATGGCTCACAGCCATCTGTAATGATATCTAGTGCCCTCTTCTGGCAGGCATGCATGCATGCAGACAGAACAAAACAAAATAACAATAACAACAAAAACCAATTATGAGCAGGGTGGTGGTGGTGCACACCTTTAATCCCAGGATTTGGGAGGCAGAGGCAGGTGGATCTCTGTGAGTTCAAGGCCAGCATGGTCTACAGAACAAGCTCCAGAGCGGCCAGGGTTGCACAGAGAAACCAGTTCTGGTAGTGTAGGCTTGTAACCCCAGTGTAGGGAAGGGAGAGGTGGATCCCTGGTGATTCTGACTGGCCTAATTAGGTCAAATTCCAGGCCAGTGACCTCTTCCCGCCCTCCCCCCAAAAAACAGCTTGGGGCTGGGAAAATGGCTCAATCAAGAAATAACTTTTGTACAATGGAAAAAAGAGAGCATCTTCAACAAATTGTGCTGGCCAAACTGGTTGTCAATCTGCAGAAGAATGAAAATAGACCCATATCTATCACCATGCACAAAAATCAAATCCAAATGGATTAAGGACCTCAATATCTGTCTGAACACACTAAACCTGATAGAAGAGAAAGTGGGAAGTACCCTACAACAGATGGGCACAGGAGATCACTTCCTATGTATAACCCCAGCAGCACAGACATTAAGGGTCTCATTGAATAAATGGGACCTCCTGAGACTGAGAAGCTTCTGTAAA
>NW_004949166.1:883814-906246 GCF_000317375.1 Microtus ochrogaster | reverse complement strand
ATTTAAAAAAAAATTAAAAAAAATAAAAAAAAAAAGAAATAACTTTTGGTGCAAACATGAAGACCTGAGTTTGGTCCCAGCAACTACTTAAAGATTGGTGTGGCAGCATGTGCCCCACCCTAGCACTAGGGTAGTGAAGATAGGAAGATCTGTGGGGCTTGCTAGTCAGCCAATCTAGCCAAATCCATGAGCTCCAAATCCGGTGAGGGACCCTGCTTCAAAAACTAAGATGGAGAATGAACTGAGTGATACTCAACATTGATTTTGTCTTCACATGAACACATGCTCCCATAAACACATAAACTCATAGGAACACACACATACACATCATCAGATGGTGGTGCCTGAGGAATGACAGCTGATGTTCACCCCACATACACAAAAGTATAGCTGTGAACTCCTAAAGTAGGTTCTCCAGGGAACAGGCAGGATCTGCCTGGGTGCACTCTCAAGCCAACTAACTCCCTTAGTCCTGCACTCAGCCTTGTCCTGCCCCTTAGCTGAAGGAGAGAGAGAACAAGCTGAGTGACACAATGGCTGGATGTCAGCAACCAGAAGTCACCTATGCAGGAAGCAGGCAGAAGGAAGCAAGAGTAGGAAGAAGCACGGTCGTAGGAGGACCAGCTCAGGGTAACTCAAGTAACAGCTTCACCAGGCAGAAGAGGGAAGAAAGCTAAGAGCAAGAGTGCAGCCGTCGTGCCTAGCCACATGTCCCAACACAGTCTACAACATAAGCTGCCCAGGAAAAGCTCATGTAGAGTCAGCTGTGTTCCCCAGTCCAGGTGTCAAGCCTAACTCCCTCTTTCTGGAGACCCCATCTCCACCCTAGGCTGACTGGCTGGCAAGCTTTAGGAAGGATCCACACTGGCAAGAAACCCTCACCTCTTGCCTGTCAGCATAGCTAATACCCAACGAGCAAGTTCCACCAAACATGAGGCCAGCCAGCTGGCTGTATCTCCTTGCTCACCGACCTTATGTTCCTATAGAACGGCTACAACTCCTTCCATCCACCAGGGCAGCTATACGGCAAACTCGCTAGAGGAACTACTACTGTCCTTCATGTCACAATATAATCATTTGTGCATTTGTTCAATAGCTGATTTATTTTGTTTAATAAATGAGCCTCTTTTTGAAATGCTATGGAATAATCCTGTACACTGTGAATATGTATTATTCTCATTGGTTAATAATAAAGCTGTTTGACAAGGCAGGATAAAGTTAGGCGGGACAATCAAACTGAGGACTCAGATGAAAAAGGGCAGAGTGTGGGGAGATGCCAACAAGTCACCCAAGAAGCAAAATGCTGGAGGACAAGTAAAGTCACAAGTCACATGACAATACATAAATAAAACTGGGTTAATTTAAATGTAAGAGCTAGTTGGTAATCACCCTGAGCTACTGGCCAAGCATTCTGTAATTAATATAAACTTATAAATGTTTATTTGGGACTTGGTGGTGGGCTAAAATACTCCAGCTCTATTTACATTTAAAAATATATAATTTGTTTTTTATTTTATGTTCATTGGTGTTTTGCCTGCATGTATGTCTGTGTGACAATGTCAGAATCCCTAGAACTGGACATATGTATACGTACATTATATAAATCAAATGAGTTTACACTACTTGGAGTGCTAATGCTCCTCCCAAGAGCCGCAGACTAACAAAAACCCTAGTACCAGGCATGGGAAACCTCCTTTAAAGTTGTTGGTCAGGGAGAGACTCCCAAAACAAAGCAGGCTATTGCTGTTGCCATTGGTTGCCTCCCAGAGCTTGAAGGTAAGAACTAACTGCTGAAGACACCATACGTTTTGGACAAATGCAATAAAGAAATTGAGCTAAAACTGACCTGGAAGTCTCCTCCCTGAGGACTAGTTCCCATAGTATCCAAAGGTGCTATGTGGGCTGTCAAGGGAGAAAAGCAACCAACAGTCCTACCTAGCTATGAAGCCTGCAACACAGCAGTGGCCAGCATGGCAAGATAGTCCCAAAGGTGCAATAGTGGCATCTGTATCTTAGAGGTAACCAAAGGCTGTTTAGCTGGACTGAAGGAATTCATGCCTATAAACTGTTCTATAAACAAACTTAGTTACCCACGGCAACTAACTATCCATGATTGGCAAGTTCATGGATCCTAAAGAACAGCGATTCTCAACCTTCCTAATGCTGTAACTCTTTAATTCCTCATGTGACCCCAACTATAAAATTATTTTGTTGTTACTTCCTAACTGTAATTTTGCTACTGTTATGAATCATAATGTAAACATCTGATATGCAGGCTATCTGATGTGACCCTATAGGGTCATGACCCACAGGCTGAGAACCACTGCTAAAGAGGAACCATCTACTGCCATTTTCCATCTACTGCTACTGCAGTTTAATTCCCAATGCATCCTAAATAAAATACCTATCCTTATATCCAAAGAGAAGCTCTCAGCTCTCATCAAAGAAGCTTCTTTTCACAGTACAATCACAGAAAACTAAAACTGGTCAAAACGCAGATAACAAGTGTGTGTGTGGGGGGGGGTCCCTCCTTAGCTGGTATACAACTCCTACAATTAAGGCTCAGGGAACATTGCAGGAGAGATCATGGACCCTAAAGGGGAGAGAGTAGAAAAGACTTTAAGGGGCAGAGGACCAAGATGTTCACTGCAAGGCATCTTCTAGACAGGGAGCTGTACTCATGAAATCGTAACAATATTTTCCAAGCAAGATCTGTATAAACACAATAGCAATTAATATCCAATGTGGATGAGGAAGTCTCACAGGCTCCATACCTAGAGGAAGAGCTACAGGCAAACAAGAGCTGCTAAGAGAAAGAAAATCATTCTTCTTTTCTAGGGGATGAACCCGACAGGTCATTCAATCCCAAGCAGTCAGCCCTGAAAACACACATATACAGCAGGCAACACTAAATGGGCTTAGCCGTTTGTATTTATGTGTACATGTGTATATGTAATATATGCAACAATAATAAAGAAAAAGGAGTCATGAATTTCAAGTAGGGACACAAGGAATTGGAAGGAAGTAGGGTAGAAATGATTTAAATAAGCATTCATGCATGAGATTCTCAAAAATAATGAAAATAAATGTAAAAACATAAAGAATACAATTTGAAAACAAAAAGTGTGATTGCTAAGAAAATCCTGCGGAAGCTGCTATATGTGTGGCATAATTTAAAACCACTGCACTGAATTCTCACATACACATACCATGAGATTCATAGACTCCTTCAATCTACCTGTACAACATACCAACAGATGACCTGAATAAAGCATTTGCTGTATATCAGGCACTTTTTGGAATATTTCCTTACCCATTTTAATCCTTACATCTCCATGAAGCCATATTATGATGCTTACATTCAAAGTGAGGAAGCTGAGGCGCAAAAGTAACCAGAGAGACCGAGAAAGAGAGAGAACACAAAAGCACCATGGACAACCTTGAACCCAGGCAACATGGCTTTGAATTACTACAAGCACGTGTCATTGACCTGGAGGAGATAACCTGGCACACCAGGGAATTTCCTCCATCACAACTGGCCTGTGAGCATGTCTGTAGAGCATATTCTTGATTGGTAGTTAATGCAGGTGAGACCATCCCACTGTGAACAGTGCCATCCCTAAGGTAGGTGGGTCTAGGTTATATAAGAAAGCTGGTTCCTGCCCTGCATTCCCTTCACGATGGACTAAAAGGAAATAAACCCCATCTTCCCCAAGTTGCTATAACAAACTATGTCAACTTCTAATCTTCTGACAGATCATCTAAAATAACAGTTACACTCGACTCTTCTACCACCTAAGTACAAAGACATCTATGTCCACAGCCACTACACCATAACTACAGGCCTCTGAGCTATTGACCTCCAGTCTGGGCTTGTTCTACCAAGGCCTGCCATGGCAAAATATGACCAGCTTCCACTAAACTTTCCAAGACAGCTGGTAACTCAAGCCAGAAACAAAACCACAGCTGCCACAGAATAACCACACTTTAAATCACAGCATCATGCTGCTCAGTTGTCTGGGACCCCAAACTGGGCTTTGCAGGCTGGGAGGGGAACCAAAGGTCATGAAGTCCTCAGCACCCACAAGCACAGGTGATGAACAAGCAAACGTAGACATATGCTTGGTCACTGGCTCTTTACTGGCTCCTGAATATTGACATTGACATTTCAGGATCAAAAACCTACCAAAGGACCAGAGGAGGCAAAAGAACTCTCCAAGAGTCAAAGGCTCATCCCACCAGTGGAAAAATCAACTACTGGATCACTATCATCCCGAGGAGGACCTGCTATCACTGGCTCACCTGCTATGGCTAAGAGAACCATCTGCAGACAGAGGATCTGCCATTGCTGCTAGGACACTACCTGGTATCCAGACAGCTCTCACCACTGCTAGGAGGAAAGGATCTATGAGCCAGGCCAGGGAAGGCAACAGAAAAGGCAAAGCCTATCTTTAGCACATCTTCCAGAAGCATTAGGTTGGATAACAGAGCATGCACTCACACATGCTGATGCCTACTTGCCTCCACCACAGCTAAGCTTTAACCACAGGCTTCCTGTAACCTATCTCCTTGACATAGCACAAAGCAGGTACTAGTGAGCAAAGCAGGGTAGAGCTAAACAGAAGTCACCTCCAGTTCCAGTAAAAGGCCATGACATATGGATGCAACTGATTCTGAAATGGTTCAGCAGGGAGATGGGGCACTTAGGCACTTTAGTACACAGTTATGACATAAGGATATGCAGGGTGCTTGCTTTTTTCATACCTTTTTCATGATCTTTAAATTATTTTCTCTTTCATTCTTTTTTTGGGGGTCTCATGTACCCCAGCTCTAAAAGACTTCTTCTTCAAATGGAGGACAGCCCTTGTACTACTCCACCTGATATTCTGGACCCCAGAAGTGAAAGAACCCTGATCTAGGAGCCAACTCACTCAAGTTTCTATTCTAGCTGCAAAGCTAGTAGGGAGAGTCAAGTGACTTAAGGTCACTCCCAGCTGGGAGCAGCACAGCTGGAATACAGACAGCTGCCAATTCTACCTCCCTACAGGGACCTGTAATAGGCAAGGGACTAGGATTCTTAAACTGTAGTCCTGCTGAGAGAGCAGGTTTTCTTAACTACCAATGCTGGAATCACCCTGGAGAAGGATATGGCCGCCGAAATTATGATTTTGCTTCCAAATGAGAGCTTCAACAGTGTTAGGGTGAGCAATTAATGCTGCACTCCCTACAGGTGGGGAAAAAAGCCAGTAGTGGCTCTCATAGCCCTCCTGCCCCCTATACCATCCCAGCTTCTTGTCATAACTACTTAAAAGGTCCAAACCCTCCTTTCCCCAAATTGAGAGGCCTTAATGTATTGGTCAACCACAAAAGGTGGGGGGGGGTAATCAGAGCAAAGTACTAAGATGGCAGAAGTTTGGTACCATCACCTAAAGGACCTCTGGGACCCGTGAGAAGACAAAGGCGGTCAGAGATTCCATATCTAGAGTTAAAAAACAATTTATAAGCCAAGTGTGGTAGCATGTGCTTTAATCTGTGCTCAGAAGGCAGAGGCAGACAGATCTCAGAGTTTGAGACCAGTCTGGTCTACAGAGGGCATTCTAGGACAGCCAGGACTACACAGAGAAACCCTGTCTAGAAAAACCAACCAACCAACCAACCAACCAATAGAGTAACATGAGGTTTTTCTGAGGCCCAAACTAGACATAAACAGCCAGATGGACAAGGATCCAAACAAAGGTGTATAGTGACCAAATCAGTCAGGCCCATAAGACTGAAATCTCACCTGGTCACTTAGCCTTTACGAGAGCATTCTCTACTTTAATTTCTCTGTCTATAAAATTGGGCTAGTAAGAGTTCCAGCGACTACCAAAAGTTAACACAAACATTAATGCTTAGAACAGTGTCTGACATGTAACATCTTCAAACAACCAAGATCATTTTAAAGAATATGTAGGTTGGAGGTATAGCTCAGTGGCAGAGTGCTTGCCTAGCATGCACAAGGTCCTGGATTTCATTACCCATCACTATAAAAACAAAATAGAAAAAGAAGCTTGGACAAGTCAAGCCCTGCTCCACACACTGCCTCCTCCCCATCCATCTCTGAAAGGCCTAGCCTGCACCAAAGAAACCCACAATGTCCTGGCTCTTTCTCACAAGTAACACTGGGCAGAAGCAAGAGGACAACTCTCTGCCTCCTTCCTAAGAGACCTAACTTTTATTCTCCTCACACCCACGTATGGATCAGACCTAGGACCTTGACAGGAAGCAAGCAAATCTAAACCAGAGAAGGACCTTTCTCTCGAAAACCCAGCAAAAAGACTCTGCCCAGCACTCCCAAGACAGACAGGAGAAACATGCACACAGACACAATAGCACACAAGAAAAAAAAAAAAAACAACAACTGGCCCAGCAACCCCTGTCTTTGCTGACCATGTCAGGGGGTACATTAGAGTGCTTACGTACTGGACAACTTAAGACAGCTCTGCGGTCTACTGCCAAGTTCCAGCCTAGAAAGCCATAGATTCGAGAGCAAATTACTCCCTCTATTGGAGCCTCTTGCACTACATGTCCCATTCAGACTGTAGGAGGGTTCTGGGGAGACCCTCTCTTGCTGCGCATGTACAAACGGATGGATGGCCTCTGTCATCGGTCTCCAGGCTCCATGCTCAGGGATACTCGACACACAGGACTATACTGAAGAACTCCTATTTGCTCTCTTCTCCAACACTTCTAAGGAGAGGGCTGTTCTCTGCGCCTGATTATCTTCAGTGATGGCAGGCAGCACGAACTCACATATCCTTTCCCAATTGCTCTCAGCCAGCTGGCAGGATATGTGTACAAACTGGCCGGGGAAAAACGGTTAGGGACATTGGTCGCCTCTGTAACTAGACAGAAGTTGGCTCTGGAACAAGAGGAATCAGGCAGGCAGGCAGGCAGGCAGGCAGGCAGACATGGCTCTATTCCAAGGCCTAGAAACCTCCGCTGCAAAACTGGGACCCAGAAAACAGAAAGGGATGGCAATCCACTCTATACAGGCATATACATGTTTACCAAGACTTCAATCACAAGAACCACAAACCCAACAGCCCGACAAAAGAACCATACCCAGCAGGCTGCTTTACAGTCAGTTCACTATATAGAGCGGCCGGTTGCACTGAGTTCTTCTCGGGAGCCCAGGGAGGCACTCCTCAGTTCAGCATCGGCCTGGGGTCTTGGTCATTGGGGCTTAGGCAGACATTTCCACATGTGACAAAGGCACAAAGCCCACCACTGCAATATGTTACAAGACGGGAGCTGGGCTGGGACACTGCTATGGGTGCACCCATCTGCTGACACCCAGTCATGATGTCACCCACAGAAGACTTGCCTTGGGCATTCCTTCATGGGAACCATTCCCCACTAAAAACACGAAGCACGATACTTGCCACTGCACTGGCACAGAGGTAAGTCTGCCGACACACACACACACACACACACACACACACACATTAAAGCATCCCTTTCACCGAAAGTTCAGACACCCCTGCTAGTTCTAAAACTTTCTGGCAGATTCCTAAAGGGACAGTGAGGCTGTAATGGGAACTCTTGAACCTGATGGCTAAATCAACCCTGTTTTGGAGAGTGGGGGAGCAGTTAGGTTTTCTTGGTGCAGTTTAGGAGTGTTTGAAATAGGTAAAAAAAAAAAAAAGAGGGGGGGGATCTGAGGTTCCCCACCACACACAAAACTCCAAGGAAGTACCAGAAGTATTTAATCACATCACACACAACTAAGTGCCGGGCACCGCTGAGAGGACTCTGTCCCCTGCACTCGGGGTTTGGTTTACTCCCAGTACCTCCTTTGGGCCGGGCTAGACTTCTGTGATGCAGCGTTTCATTAAGAGGCAATAAGCCACCAGGCATCGCTGTCCAGAGCTGAAACACTGGCACAAAGCCACAGTTGGGCGGACAGTTGGGACACCAGGTGCCTCCACAAGCTGCTCTCAGCCCCTAGACTTCCACTCAGCCCAGCAGAAGCTCCTGGCCAGTGTCTCCCAGAGCACGGGACACTCTACAGACGTGGGTCCAAAGGCGACATCCTTGAGGCTCCGAACCCAGGTACAATCCAACTTGTGCCCGGGCAGGGGACGAGAGGCCCGCAGGCAGGCCTCGCCTGTGCCTTGCCGAGGCGCAGTGGACGCCCAGCTGCGGCGGGTGAAAGGACGTCCCCGGCCCCACCCCCGACCGCGCCCCCACCCCCAGCACCGCGCACCTGGCCGCAGCGGCTCGGTGACAGTGAGAACCAGCAGGAAGAGCAGCAGAAAGGCACCGCTGTCTGCCTTGGGCACCATTTATCCTCCGTTCATCGTCCCCGGGGCAGCCGCGAGACCCCGCGGGGAGGCCGGACCTGGCCCAGATGAGGGAGTGAGGGCCGGACTCCAGCAGGGGGCAGAGAGGTGGCGTGCGAGAGATCCAGCTGGGCCGCGGCGACGCTGGCCGGCTGCAAGGGAACGCCGCCGACCCGTGCGTACTCGAGGCCGCAAAAGCGGGACGGGATTCCGGCTCGCGCAAGATGGCGGCTGTCCTGCTCGGGCCCGCGCGACCCCGCCTCCAGCCCACACTAACCAATGAACGCCGAGCCGGGAGCGGGGAGGCGGAGGGAGAGCAAGACGGGCGCGCTCCAGACGAGGGCGGGGCGTGAGCAGGAGAGCCGAAAAGAGGACAGGCCAAGGGCCTGGGCGGTAGTGGGCGGGGTCTGGGGCGGGCTTATAGGAAATGAGGCGTGCCATTGGCTGAGTCAAGAAGCGGGGGGGGGGGGGGGGGCTCGGGACTGAACCTAGGCGGCTAGGTGACAAAGGGGTCCCTGGTACTTTGTGGGGATCACAAGGATCCACAGTGTAGGCCCCTGGTCTGGAGGAGGTAGGAGTGGGGACCTGCGATTAGAGAATTGAGGAGGCAGCACAGGGCATGAATGATCTTTACTCCTGGAGGCCCAGGTCTGCCCCAGTGCCCAACATACACCCTAAAGCGGTCTTCTAAAGGCCCAACCTCCGTGAAGAAAGTGAAGAAATCCAGAGAGCTGGCCGACTCTGAGATTGGGGAAGGAACACAAAACAATTTCAACAGAGGAGGAAATGGCCTAAGGGATGTCAGAGAGAATAACAGAGAAGCCCAGATCCTCCGGATCAAATCTTGGAAAGGTCCTGCCTATACAAAGAAGGAGAAAAGTTCAAGCAGAGATGAGGCTAAAGTCTGGAAACAAGGTTCCAAGTGCTGACCTCACAACTACCCTCATGAACAGCATGAACGTGGAAGGAGAGACAGCACATGGAGCAGCGACCTGTTCGGGGGAAGGACCACCACCTTTGTACAGCCCCTGCAGTGGATGAACAGCTCTGGGGAAGGAAGTGAAAAGGGGGAAAGCCAGCCACCTTCAGCATACCTAACTCACTTCAGTGCCTCCACCAAGTCCTGGGATTCCAATCTGTGGTAACTGGAGCCATGTGAGTGAGGGATGCTAACTCCTAACAAGTAGATAAAGACAAATTCAAACCCAAGATTAGGTCAGACCATCAGATATTCCAACTTCCATAGGTCTTCCCCAGGGCAGATGTTAGACTCAAATCTTGTCACAACGAGGGAGAGCCCCTTGCTGGCAGAAGCAAAGATACCTATCCAGCACTGCCCTTGGCACTTGGACGGTCTCGGTGGCACATTCCCAGGACTCAGTACAACAAGATCCAGGCCCAGCCTTCTGCCCCAATACCAAGCCCATTCCAAATCTGCCTCTGGAGCCCAGCCAGAGCCATGGGTTGGGCAGGCCTTTAGGAGGGAACTCACAGCCAATTCCTGCAGCTGTCCACCTGTGGTGCCTCTGTGAGAACCAGGAAAGGTCTGGGTGAGAAGAGCAGTACAGCGTAAAGTCCTACTGAGCCCACAGTGAAAACACTGTGTTACCACAAATAAACACTGGGCCAGAGGAGATCAAGGATCTGAAGAAAGGTGTTTTAGAAGAACCCTCACCCTTCTCGGCCCTGCTATGTGCCTTTGAGGGTTGCCTATGCAGACAGCATCAAAAGCGGAAGGGGTGCAGGTCACAAATGGTTTTCTTATCACTGGCCTGCGAAGAGTGGCACTCTCCATTTCCTTCCCCGACCCTAGGGAACTGCATTACCTACAGGGTTCCCTACATTTTGCTCCCACCTTTGTGAAGCACCCCCTTACCCAGACTACTTCTGATTATCCTTAATTGAGACAATCTTCTGTTTCCTGTTGGGGTCCTTGACAGACAGGACCACCTACCCTAGATCCCCTGGATTGACCTGGCTTGCAATAATGAGTCATGCCTCTACATAGTTCAGTCTTTAGGTTTAGAAACAAGGGCAGAACTTTGTGTCCCATAACCCCCTCTTACCTTCGGCTGGAGCCAAGCATGGAGCCATTTTGTTCACTTTTAGTCTGTTCCCGTACACTGGCAGACCTTTCTCAGGTAATAGCCTCATTTCCCCCAGGGCAGTACTCCTTTGTGACTTCACCCACTGAAGTCACCCCGGAGACAGTGCTGAATGTTCCATGCTAGAGTCTTGGCCTCTTAGGAGGCAGGGACAGCAGGCCTGGCCAGCTCAGAGGACTCTCTGTCCACAGTGTAAATGAGGACGCTGCTGGCCCATGTCTGGCAGGGATGTAGAGGGCAGCCTCAGAGGCACTGGGCACTCCCGGAACCATGGATGACGCTGCCGTCCTCAAGCGACGAGGCTACATCATGGGGATAAATTTGGGAGAGGGCTCATATGCCAAAGTCAAATCCGCTTACTCTGAGCGCCTAAAGTTCAACGTGGCGGTCAAGATCATCGATCGCAAGAAAGCCCCCACGGACTTCCTGGAGAAATTCCTTCCCCGGGAGATTGAGATTCTGGCCATGCTAAACCACCGCTCTATTGTCAAGACCTACGAGATCTTTGAGACATCAGACGGCAAGGTCTACATTGTCATGGAGCTTGGAGTCCAGGGTGACCTCCTTGAATTCATCAAAACCAGAGGAGCCCTACAAGAGGATGATGCTAGAAAGAAGTTCCATCAGCTCTCCTCGGCCATCAAGTATTGCCACGATCTGGATGTTGTTCACCGAGACCTCAAGTGCGAGAACCTTCTGCTTGACAAGGACTTCAACATCAAGCTGTCTGACTTCGGCTTCTCCAAGCGCTGCCTGCGGGATGGTAGTGGGCGCCTTGTCTTCAGCAAGACCTTCTGTGGGTCAGCAGCTTATGCGGCCCCTGAGGTGCTGCAGGGCATCCCCTACCAGCCCAAGGTATATGACATCTGGAGCCTAGGTGTGATCCTCTACATCATGGTCTGTGGCTCCATGCCCTATGACGACTCCAACATCAAAAAGATGCTGCGCATCCAGAAGGAGCACCGAGTCAACTTTCCACGCTCTAAACACCTGACTGGTGAGTGCAAGGACCTCATCTACCGAATGTTACAGCCAGATGTCAACCGGCGGCTGCACATTGATGAGATCCTCAGCCACTGCTGGGTGCAGCCTAAGGCACGAGGTCTGTCCTCTGGAGCCGTCAACAAAGAGGGGGAAAGCTCCCGGGCAACTGAGCCCTTATGGACCCCTGAACCCACTGGTGCTGATAAGAAGTCTGCCACCAAGGTAGAGCCTAGGGAAGAGGCACGATCCGAGACCCAACCTGAGACAAAACCCCAGGAAGACACTGTGCAAGTGGACAGGCAGTCAGAGACTGTGGGCCTCAGCGGTGAATTGAACAGGGAGACAGAGGAAGGGCACCCCCAACAGTCTTCAGAGACACATACCTAGTGAGCCCCTTGCAAGCCCAGGGGGCCAGCAGGGAATGAGGCACAGCTCTGGCTTGAAGCCTGAGCCTAAAAGTCAAGGGATGAGAGAGAGAGAAGGAAGACAGTCCCGGAGGAGCTGCTATTTTCGTCACTTCTCCCCCCCTTTGAACTTGCTAACTCACATGGCTAAAGAAGCAATAAATCACTATATTGGTGCAGACCCTAGTCTTGGGCTCCCCGTGGCTTCCTATCAGACTGCAAATCCTCATTCATAAGGAAATCCATTCCCCACCCACTAGCCTAAACTGTGTCCTCAGGTCACGATTGAGTTAGCAGCACCAGTCAGAGGCTGGCTGGGGGGCATTTGGAGGGGCAGAAGCTAGGAATGATGGCTAACTGAGGAGGACACAACTTCTAGAGGGAAGCCGAGAAGTGCAGAGAAGGGTGGAGAAAAGGCAAGGAGAAGACAGTCCAAGAAGGTTGAACACTGGCAGCCTGCAGAGGAAGGGTAGGCAGCAAGAGCCCTCTCTTGCACTGGAGGGCTTGCACTGGCTGCATCAGGAGCTCAGGGGCCAGACAGGTGTTTCATCACTACCCTGGGGCTCTCGGCTGCACACACCTGTGAGGGTCTGGGGAAAGACTACAGACGGTGGTGGACCCCCAAAGTACCTTGGTTGGTTCCCAACTTTTTTGGCCGCTGGTTTTCAGCTCTGCTCATCATGGGGCATGTTCCTCCTTGTCCAGCTGACAACCAGTTCTCAACAGTGCCTTTGGTTGCTCCACACCATCATTTTTCAGCCCAGAAGTTGGGGGCTCTGCTAGTTAACCCAAGCATGTCCTACAGTCATGGGTAGCTTTGACTGCATCCTGGTCTCTTCCAATCTTAATCCGTTCCAGAGGAGATGCCCCCAGTCAGAGGTGGAAGCAAAATTGGCAGCATGTCTGAACCCTATGGGCAAGAAAGGTAGCTACTGGCATTCCACATGGCAGCTTCTGGTGTTCCACATGGGCGTGGCCTGCATCTGGCACCACGGGTTGCCATGTGCTGCCTGTCTTGCTTACACCATGTCCCAAGCGGTCCTCACCTTGCTGTCGTGGCCCCTTTTTCTTCAGCTCACTCTGGGCAACCTCATGGAGGTCTAAGGGTTTAATACACAAAAATAACATTTAGACTCATCTCAACCCTGCCCCCACTGATGTCTCTACCTTGAGAAGACACCCATGCCAATTTAGAGAAGTGGGATCCTGTGAGTTCCTGAATGTTCTTCCTACATCCACCCACCTCATCCAGCCCACCTTCACCCCACTGTCTGCTGTTCTACCTATAATCTCTCAGCGTTATAATCACCTAGGTTACATCCGACCACCCTCAGAAAGGACTTCAGTGCCGGCTTCTAATCTGCCCATCAACAGCCCCTTATCCCTGCACCCCAACACATGTGCCATAAGCATACTTGCCAGTTCAGCTCTGAAGGCTGTGCTCATCTCCCCAGACTCACCTAAGGGACATTGTCCTCCTCAAAGCCTTCTAGGGCCAAGCGACGCTCTTAGCCTGCTTCTGTGATTTTTGCCTGTGAGGACCAAGTATCCATGGTGGAGGCATGGTGCTGCCCCTGAGTAACACCTCAGGTGAGAGTGAGACTGGAGAAGCCCTATGAAGGAACTTGGATGGGGCAGAAGGCTCTAGGACATATGGGACTGGGTGGTGGTGGGGTGCCCCAAGAAGAATTTAGGCTTCTCCCCTCTCACCTCTTGTAGTCTTTCATGATTTGGGGGACAGAAGACACCAACAGGACCTGAGGCTGCTTGAAATTCAAGTAGGAGACAGTTGGGGTAGCAAGGAGATGCAAGAGCCCCTGCTATGTGCATTCCAGGTATAGAAATAGCTTAGCCGCCTTTAATCCCAGCACTCGGGAGTCAGAGGCAGGCGGATCTTTGTGAGTTCGAGACCAGCCTGGTCTACAAGGGCTAGTTCCAGGACAGGCTCCAAAACCACAGAGAAACCCTGTCTCGAAAAACCAAAAAACAAAAAAAAACAAAACAAAACAACAACAACAAAAAAAGAAATAGCTCAGAGAAGGTGGGTTCCTACCAGAAAGTACAGCACCCAGAGTATGATGCGCAAGAACTGAGCCCAGTCCTCTAGAAGCAGCCTAACCATTCATGTGAGCTGCTGAATCTGACTTAGCTATCTGGAGTGGTACTCGGGGGTTTTAGGACCAGGACAGGACTTCAGGGTGGCTTCTATGGTGCATTCTTGTTCCTCGTGTCATCTTTTCCCTTTTGACTACCTGGTGGCTCCTCTGTACCTGGGTTATGTCACTTCCTCTTTGAAGCCTTCTGGCCCGCCTCCCCCACTAGAAACAGGCCTTCTTGCTTTCCCTCTGAACACAGCATCCTTGGATCACGTCTTGGCAGCTCACTGTAAGCGTAAGACTCCTGTGAGATGTGAAAATGAACACAGGACTTCTAAAGTAGCCAAGATTATACAAGATGCCACTTTGCAAAACAAACATTCGTGCACAAAATACAAGACAGTCCAACACACAAATGGGGGGCCATGCCACAGCAGTTCATGTCATCCCTGCTCACTGCTCACAAAACCTCCACTCAGAAGCTTGCTCTTTATGGACAATGCTAAAGGCCATCAACTCCTGGGTCATCCAACACCAAACCCAACACAGTCCCCTCCTTCTGGAAAAAGGCTCACGCTGGCTATTCCCAACTCCCCCACCCTTGACCCTCAGAGGCCTGCTCTGGTCCACGGTCCTGGGCCTCTACATACATCCCAAAGCCAGCTGGATTTTCTAACAGCAACCATCTTAAAAGGGACTCGGGTTGTATAAGGCCTGCCCATCCTTTAGAGAAAAGCTCATGATATTCTCTTCTTTCCTGACTTATACCTTAGCCATTCTCAGCACTTGCTTGCTTGGATATCTTAGCAGCTTTTGTACCTAGCTGAAGCTCGCCCCATCCTCCACACCTGCCCTACCTCATTGAACATGCATCTGTCTATCCTGGCTGCTCAGAACAACCCTAGCACGACCTACCCTCCCACCCACCCACCCACTCCTGTTCACCAGGTCTGTGACCCATCTGCTCACTCTACCCAAAGACCCTTGCCAACTCCTGACCCCAAACATGGAACTGCTTTCATCCAGCAGACTGGACCACCACTGGACTGACTGAACCTGGGAAGCTTCCATAAGCTCACAGGAATGTTTCTTTCAACCCCACAGAAGCAGCAGGGGATTGGCTCCAGTGAAATGACAAACACAGGGCCAGGCTTGGGGCTAGACCTGGATCACGTCCCTTAGGGCCTCACTGGTGACGAGAAAGCCACAGCAAGAAAGAGGGCCAGGGAGGGTTACCACAGGCCTGAATGCCAGCTTCATTCCAGTGGGTGGGGAGGGGGTGCTCCTTCTAGGCCTTCCTGCCTTCCAGGGGCCCCATTCCCCAGAGCCTAGTCCCTACTCCTAGCAGCCTGGCTTTATGACTTCATTCACTGGTCACTTGGTGACAATGCTGAGCGTTCCACTCCTCCAAGTCCAAGCCCAGCCCAACCAGACACCTCCCCACAGTGGGAATGAGGACCATGCCTGCTGGCACGTGTGGGGAGGGGATGTAGAGGGAGGCGGCACCAGCCGCTCCTGACACCATGGACGATGCCGCGGTCCTAAGGAAGAAGGGTTACATCGTGGGAATCAACCTGGGCAAGGGCTCCTATGCAAAAGTCAAATCTGCCTACTCTGAGCGCCTCAAGTTCAACGTGGCAGTCAAGATCATAGACCGCAAGAAAACACCCACGGACTTTGTGGAGAGATTCCTTCCTAGGGAGATGGACATCCTGGCAACCGTCAACCACCGTTCCATCATTAAGACCTATGAGATCTTTGAGACCTCTGATGGACGCATCTACATTGTCATGGAGCTGGGTGTCCAGGGTGACCTCCTTGAGTTCATCAAGTGCAGAGGAGCCCTGCATGAGGATGTAGCACGCAAGATGTTCCGCCAGCTCTCCTCTGCCGTCAAGTATTGCCACGATCTGGATGTTGTTCACCGAGACCTCAAGTGCGAGAACCTTCTGCTTGACAAGGACTTCAACATCAAGCTGTCTGACTTCGGCTTCTCCAAGCGCTGCCTGCGGGACGGGAGCGGGCGCATTGTCCTCAGCAAGACCTTCTGTGGGTCAGCAGCTTATGCGGCCCCTGAGGTGCTGCAGGGCATCCCCTACCAGCCCAAGGTATATGACATCTGGAGCCTAGGTGTGATCCTCTACATCATGGTCTGTGGCTCCATGCCTTACGATGATTCTGACATCAAAAAGATGCTGCGCATCCAGAAGGAGCACCGAGTGGACTTCCCACGCTCCAAGAACCTGACTGGTGAGTGCAAGGACCTCATCTATCGCATCCTGCAGCCAGATGTCAACCGGCGGCTGCACATTGATGAGATCCTCAGCCACTCATGGCTACAGCCTCCCAAGCCCAAAGCCATGTCTTCTGCTTCCCTCAAGAGGGAGGGGGAGGGCAAGTATCGAGCTGATTGCAAGTTGGATACTCGACCGGGCTCAAGACCCGAACACCGGCCTGACCACAAACTGGCAACCAAACCCCAGCACCGGATGCTGGTATCATCCGAGAATGAAGACAGGATGGAGGAGAGGCTGGCTGAGACTTCCAGAGCTAAAGACCATCACATCTCTGGAGCTGAGGTGGGGAAAGCAAGTACCTAGTGGTGGAGAGGGCGCTGGGGGATCATGGTGTGCAGTTTGCACTCTCATAAGCTAAATAGGCAGGTAGGAGCTGAAGAAGGCACAGGCGCAAGGAACAAGTAAAATCCGTCAATTAAACCACTATTTTGATTACGTTCTATTAGCTTTTTTCCACTTAGTAGCAAAGACATTAATTACTGACCACCAAATAAATCACAAAGTGTATACAAGCATTCAGAGTGCCCAGTGAGGAGTCTTTTTCTCTAGGACTCATCCAGCGCGGGGATGTCCAGCATACTCAGGCCCAGGCAGACCCAATGAGGCCTGTGGCAGAGGGGACCTCTGCCATAGTCCTTTGCCAGGCTTATGCTTGTCAGCCTCTGGCCTCCTCCCACCCCCAAGGCTTCCAGGCCTGGACAGCTCCATGCTTCTTCCTTAACTAATGCAATATAAGTTACCCTGACCCTGCCTTATTCCTCCCCAGTGGTCAGTATCCATTAACTTCAGAGACAATCAAAACTGCTCAAGCCTCACCCTCCCATCCCCAGGAATGGGGTGGCCCAGCTGACAGCTTGTTGCTATCTTCCCCATCCTGTCGACCTGCAATGGCCCAACCCCCAGCATTCCTCAATCAAAGTGTCTAGATGCCTTTCCTGGTTACATCCTTCCCTGAAGAGTCCCTCACACTGGTCAAATGCTTGAGGGGGTCAGCACCTAGGCAGCACGCATGCTCCCATCTCCCGTCTCTGCTTCCCACTCACTCAGGGAACCCCTTGGATTAAAGCTCAACTTCCCTGAGAGACAAAAGTACAAACTCCCTAGCCTGGCATCCCAGTTCCAGTACTGAGGCTCCCAGGGCACAGGAACTCATGGGGGACATCTGGTTAGCAGAGGCCTGACCTAGTTTGTCTCTGATGCCACGATAAAAACTTTCACCAAAAATAACTTAGGGGAGGAACTGGTTTATTTCAGTGCACACTTTCAGGTCACGGTCCATCACTGAGGGAAGCCAAAGCAGGAGCCCAAGGAGGACCCCAAAGCAGAGACCATGGAGGACCGCTGCTTCTTGGCTTCTCTCTAGCCTACTCCCAGGCTCTTATACCCCAGGGCCACTACCCAGGTATGCAGGGCCCGGCCCTTCTACATCAGTTAGCAATCAAGAAAATGCCCCCCCCCCCCAGACATGCCCTCAGGACAGTCTGATGAGAAGTAATTCTTCAGTTGAGGTTCCTTCCTCTTAGGGTAACTCCAGCTGTGTCAAACAGACAAACACCAGGCAGAACAAGAGCCAAAGCAGGGAGTACCCAACCCAGGTGGTTTCCAGAGAACACCAGTGCAGAGGCCTGAGTGGACCAATGCCAGCAGACTCTAAAGGTGGCTCTCATGGAATCAAAACAGGGTCTGGGGCTAAGAAGAGTCAGGTGTGCTCTGGCTACCTGAATAGCTCAAGCCCTGTGATACCACCAGCAGCTTCAAGACCATTGGATGGGGAATTAGATCATAGTTTCAGACTCTGATAGGCCCAGACAGTAGGGACTCTTCACCTTTGTAAGGCATAGGCTCATGGGCCCAGTAGGCCACTAGTCACCTGAGGGCTAGTTACCCTTAGTCCACAGGCAAAGAGCAGGCTGCTGGTGCACATGGCATTCACAGGTTTACAGCAAACCCAAATTCATCTTTTCATATCACAGCCCAGACTGAGGCAAGGCCAGTCTTGGCAGAGCCCAGGAGGAAGTGTCAAGAACACTGGGATAAGCAGAGATTAGGGCGGGAGGTATTGTAGGCCTACCTGAGCTAGAAGTTAGGTGCTAGGAGGTAAGAGCTGAAGTCACAGGAAAGTGACTTGTCTTGGTGTTAGCCTGATAAACAGGACCTACCTGGGCCTGTAACCAACAATCCAAATAGTCAGGTCTAGCTGGGAGCTGCCGAGCTGGACCCAGAACCCATGAGTGCAATGGCATGACTTTTGGGGTCTGAGCTTCCCTTCACAGTGGAAGGCTCAGGTGTGAACTCAGCATAGAAGGCAGCTCTGTCAGCTACACATCTCCTCCCCCAGAGCCCCTTGCTTCTTAGTCCTGAGACACCCAGGTGGGCTCCAGGATATGGATCGGCAGCCCGGCCAGATGGTGCCAGGTGTTCTTTAATGAGTTTCAGCAGGGCCTTGGGGGACAGCACCAATGCTATACTCCCAAAGGGAGTGGTCAGCGTGACTTGCCAACCTGGCCACGGCACAGCACTACACACTTGTGGTGACTGTGGTCTGGCTCTCCAAGGCCTGGAGTCCTCTGAAGAGTAGACAGCTGTCGTATACGCTCTACAAAGTGTCCCACAAAGCATCCACAGGTCCGGCCAGGCCTGGCTCTAAAAGAAGTCTGAAGCTTTGCGCCGGGCAGGAAGCTGCAGCAGGTTGTCTGTGATGGAGGCTGGGTCCTGTGTGAGGGGTGTGCGGGTGGCAGACCCAGGGGCTGGTGTGCTTGTCGGGGTCTGTGGCCCACCAGCTGGGGTCTTGAGGTGGGTAGAACGTGCTGGGGATGGTGTATAGCTTGCCCGCAGGGCGCGATCTGTATACTTGCTGGCTGTCCTGCTTACAAGGCGCTGGAGGGCTGGGGACATGGCTGGGCTCAGGCCTTTGGGAGTAAGACTGTAGAGAAGGGACAGAAAAAAGCAACCTTGTTAGAGGCCAGGTGCTGCTCAAGGCAAGGCCTCCCTCAGTTCCTCAGGAGGAGCCCTGTCAAGAGATATGGTCACTCTGAGCTGAGGACGACAACACTGGGCACAAAGCAGTCAGGTCAGATCTGTGGAACAGCTACCTCTGCCTGTGGGACTGGATGGAGCACGGACTCTCTCCAACGTGAATGACATTGACTCCACAGAACTAACAGGAGCTCACAGTCAGGCAAGGAGCCTAAAGAAGGCCAAGGAAGATACTGAGAGACAGAGAGTGCCTCACAGTCTGCTCCATACACAGCCACAGCCCTCACAGAAGAACCCTGTAAATACACCCTGGGCTCTGTCCTGCAAGTCATGAACCCACATGGTCTTAGAGGCTGAGTGAGATGGGCACAAACTCATCTCTACCCTTCCTATCCAAAGGTCCAGCTGCCTCTCACCTGGCCAAGTTCTCTGTGACTCTCCGCAATGCTTCCTGCTTCTTGGCCCGGTTTTTGGCAGCTGCTTCATTGGCCATCTTCAGACCCAGACGCTCCCTGCGGCCTGGTTCCAAGATCTACAAGGTAGTGGGCATGTGAGTGACTTGTGATGGCCCTGCTACCCAGCCAGGCAGTCTGTTATCCAGCAGGGCAGCTGCATGAGCACCAGCCTCTCCTCCATGACTGTTATAATCCAGCAACTCATCTGTCCCAATAGCTGTCAAAAGCACCGCCCAGCTGGATGAAGTTGTAGATGGAAGTTTCTGTCCCGCCTGGTCCTGCAGTTGTATCTGTCTCTGGGTTTTTACTGATCATGCTACATGTAGTGGTGCATTCCTGAAATCCCAGCAACTGGCAGAAGACTACAGAATGTGATGCCGCCCTGGCCTATACAATCAGACACAGTCTTAAAAAACACAAAGAAAAGCAAGACGGCTCAGTGAGTAAAGGTGTTTGTTAAAAGCCCGATGACCTGGTTTGAATCCCCCAAGACCCCACAGGGTGGAAGGAGAGAACCACTCAAACAGGTTGTCCTCTGACCTCCATACATGTGCTGTATCACATGCCACGCACATACATGCTTAAACACACACACAAAGAAATAATAAGTGGGTGGGAGCTGAGTGGTGGCGCATGCCTTCAGTCTCAACACTTGAGAGGCAGATCTCGGTGAGTTCAAGGACAGCTGGATCAACACAGCGAGGTCCAGGCAAATCTGAGCTATATAGTGAGACACGCTCTCAAAACACACAAAAAAGGCCGGGCGGTGGTGGCGCACACCTTTAATCCCAGCACTTGGGAGGCAGAGGCAGGCGGATCTCTGTGAGTTCGAGGCCAGCCTGGTCTACAAGAGCTAGTTCCAGGACAGGAACCAAAAGCTACGGAGAAACCCTGTCTCGAAAAAAACAAACAAAAAAATAAAAACAAAAAAACAAAACAAAAAAAAAACCCACAAAAAAGCTGGTCCCAGCACTTCAGATACTAAAAGGGGTGGAGGGTATGTACAGGAAACAGATCCTGGATTAAATCCCCAGCAACTCCCCCCCAAAAAAACTCAAGTGAAAACAACCACCACCAACAACAAAAACAGTTTAAACTGTACCATTACCTTCTAGTTGTTTTTTAAATTATTGTTTTATATTTAAGGTTTCCACTTTTCTGGAACTTACTTTGCTGGTACCAATATTCAGAACCTAGTTTACCTTATCCTCAAAGGCCCTGCAACCTCACACCATCTGAAATACCACCTTTCCCTCCCATGCCCTCCATTTTCTGTCTGCCCCCAGCTTTCCATCTTGCTTGACACTTGGGCACACCAGGCACAGTGGGCTTGTCCAGGGTTTGTTTGTTTCAGAACTCTTTCCTGGAAGAGGCCACTGCAGGGCTAGTGCCACTTCCCGTGCAGTCAGAGCCGTCGTCCACACTTTCTTGTTCAACAGCACCTTGTTTGTTCTCCTCTTTGGCTTGGTTATCTCACATCCCAGATACAGTCTACAGTCAAGACCTCCAAAACCTCCACCCATGATCTGTCTAGGTGTGTGGTACATGAACTCTACTGACTGCTCTGGAGGTCGGGGAGGTCCTCCTGGCTCGGATCAGGAGAGCAGTGTCAGGACTGCAGTGCACGTCTGACGTTGGCCTTATGAAAGCTGTGCTTCTTCCTGGGGATCCGGACTCTACTGCTGACTAACATGAGCTCTCTCTACCACAGCCTGAATTGATTACAGCCAGTATCTGGAGGCTTGAGATGACCCGGGGCCCAGCCACCAAAGCATACCTATATATTTATCAACACCACATCTAATCTTGTCGGGTGTCCAAAGAAGATTCACGTTCTTGATCTGCCCACTCAATACCCTGAGGGATAGCACCCTCACAGTGAGCAAGTATACTCTCAAGTATCAGGGACCTTTTCTCCTTAACATTCCAAACCACACTGATGCTCTGTTTTGTCCACAAACTCCCTGAAGCAAGAGACATTGTATTTTCTTTCCCCAAAGTTCTCAGGCATACCTGCCTCCCACCCACTCACTCGGGCATACCTGCCTCCCACCCACCCACTCCCTCCATCAGGGGTCACCTGATTTGTACATGTTGTCTGTCTACCTCTAGCTTCCTGTTCCACCAGAGAGAGGCCACATGATGTATACCAGGCTTTATCTGACTCAGTCTTTCTGGTTTGCTCTAGGTCTTGACCTCCACTGATCCAGTCCTACAATGCTAGGCTCACACTGTATTATCCTGAGCGTCCCTACTATGCTATGTAATCAGAGGCCAGCACATGGTCCTTCTGGAAACACACACTATGTCTGCAGGCCTACAGGGCAGCTGAAGTTTCTGGGCTAACTCTGTGTAGTCTAGCCTCCAGGCCTGCTTTGTTACCTTGCCTTGGTCTCCACCCTCCCACAGGGTTCGCTAGTCCTACCACAATCCCCCCTTCCACAGAAGTCCCGCGCTCGGCATCCACACCAAGTCCCAGCCTCACGTCCTCTCACCACAACCCACCTTGAAAGTCGGGCCTGGTGTCCTGTCCACATAGGGGCTCTCTGACCCTTCCACTCTTAGGGGGGTGTTCTCAACTTCTCCCCAAGTCATCAGTGGGGACTCATTCACACCTGCAGACAGAGAGCAGAGGACCTAGTGGGGTGCTGCCTTAATCCATGTATCCCAGCTGACATTAAGGCCAACAGGCAAACTCTTCTTCCCTGAGACTCTAGAGCCTAGCACCCCACCATCTGAAGGGGAACTTCAAAGACTCCAGAGCCTAGCACCCCACCATCTGAAGGGGAAC
>NW_004949166.1:881827-883674 GCF_000317375.1 Microtus ochrogaster | reverse complement strand
CTGAAGGGGAACATCAAAGACTCCAGAGCCTAGCACCCCACCATCTGAAGGGGAACTTCAAAGACACCACAGCCTCAAGGCATGAGAGCTGTACTTAGGTTGGGGAAGGTGGGTCTATTGGACCCCATCCTAGCATAAGGCCAGGGGCATCAACAGAAGAAAACACTTTGGGTTTCCAAGGCTTCCTAAATCCCAGTGCAAACGATTAGTGTCTTTACATCCTTGAGCCCACGTGTGACTCAGTTTCCATCTGGAGTCATTTCTGACTTAAGTCATTTGAGTTCAAGCTTGCTTGCCTGCTCTGTCTTTTCCAGTAACCTTGAGGGCTATGAATAATGTCTGTGTTAACCCATAGAAAAGAGTATTTTTTTGCCCAGTTGAAAGAGCACATCTTTCTATTAAGATTTGGGTTGGTGTATGCCAGCCAGAAGCACTCCTTGTTAGAGATTAGAAGCCTCTTCACTGTATAAGATAATGCACCTGTTTGAGCTTCCTCCCAAGGACAGTGCAGGGAGGTGGTTAGCTGACCGGATCGCCCTTTGTTCTGCCTTCTGACTGTGATTAGTATATACGCTGGCTGAGAAATAAACTCAGGGTTGTTTGGTATTTACCATCGGTCCTCCTGGTCTAGCCTATGTTTCTGTCTTCATTTCTCTCAATCTAACTTTTCTGTAGCCTCAGCGGCCCCTCCGAGGGAACCCCCAGCTAATTTCTGCCGGAGCGGCCTCCGACAGCACTGGGTGTGGGGGCCAGCATGCAGTGAGGCAGAGCAGCCTTTGTATCAAGGACACACCCAATCTCAGCTGCCTCCCTGCAGAGAGACGGTAGGCCTGGTGTCCAGAACCTCTCCACCTACAAAACTCTCCAAATTTAGATCTGTAAGCACCAGGCATGTACACACGTCTGCCTATTCACATCACAGAGAAGACCAGAACAAGACATGGCACACCGGGGAAACTTAGGCACATTCCAGAAGAGTCTAGCCTGTGCACCGCCCGGTCCAGTCTGGGCTCACAGCCCATGTCTTACCAGGAGCAGGAGAAGGAGTGGCAACAAATCCAAAGCCGCCCACTCGGGGGGACTCCTGAGGAATAAGCTCTTTGCCGTCAGGGCCAACCTTGCCCTGTTTGTGCTGGAAGAGAGAGAACCCAGTGTCAGGGGGTCTCCACAGCAGACTGACGGCAGGTGCTGGGGTGCATGTAGGAAAACACTTCTGGGGTAGAGCTGAGGCTCTTCAGGAAAGAGCAGGAAGACCCTCATTTTCATATCTTCCCAAGGGCTTTGAGAGACTGTAGTAGCGACCATCAAGCAAGGGGTGCCCCTTTTCCTCCACCCAAGGATGAATCTCTTGGGATGCAATACTACAAAGAGTCGGTGCTGTCTTTTTCCTTAGAGGCATCTAAATCTCCCCAATTCCTGCCTCTCTTCCCACAACCCCATGATGACCAGAGCTACCCTATGAGAGTACTCACTCTCTTGATCAGAACACACTGCTCTATTCCCTTCCCTGCCTGGTAGATAGGTATGGGTCTGGATTAGCTTCCAGAAGCTTCCCTCAGACCAATATCATAGCGGCTGGTACAGAGCTGGACCCGTTGGAAGGGGGCCAAAGGAGACATGGGTTGTATCACAAAGGGGCTGTGGTAGTTTTGCCAATTAAGTTTTTTTTTTTTTTTTTTTACTTTTTTTTAAATTGATTTATTGAGCTATACATTTTCCCCTGCTGCCAATTAAGCTCTTGTCTGGCCTCAGGACAATCCTAACTTAAAGGGGACAACTAGGCTGGAGAGATGGCTCAGAGGTTAAGAGCATTTTCTGCTCTTCCAAAGGTCCTGAGTTCAATTCCC
>NW_004949166.1:848805-881712 GCF_000317375.1 Microtus ochrogaster | reverse complement strand
AAAAAAAAAAAAGAAAAAAAAGAAAAAAAGAAAATCTTGCTTTAAAAAAAAAAAAGGGGACAACTACAATGAAAGATGCCACACCTATCCATAGTTAGCCCATCACATTTGTCCAGCTGCCTGGTAGCTCTGCTGACTCACCTGGGCATTCAGGGCAGCCGCCTGCTGTAACTGGGACCTGCTCAGGGCCTGACTGAAGGGGTCCCGGAGGAAGCGTGTGTTCTTATGAACTACCTGACGTGGTTTCTTGAACAACTGCTCTTCATCAGGGACACCTATGAAAGGAAGAGCACAGTAGCAGGCATCACAGGGGTGGGATGCTCCATGCCCCACCCCAGCCCTAGAGGTCATGTAGCCTGAGGGGGTAGAAGCATACTTAGCTAAGTCACCCCCAACCAACACCACACCTACAGAACCCAACAAAGCAGTGTGGAAGGCAATGCTCCACAGATGTCACATATTCCCAACCCCAAGATGGCCCAGGACCTCCCTCTAGTCCATGCTGCAGTGAACGAACACACACACACACACACACACACACACACACACACACACACTTTAAAAGTCCTGGCCCTCGGTCCTACTCACTCACCCTCAGGATAGTACATAAGAGAATTCTTCGCCTTATACTTCCAGGTCTCTACTCCAGCCTGACTGCTCTCAATGGCTTGGTGCTCTGCTGATGGGAGTTCAAGATTATCTTTCTGTCGCTAGAATGATATGGGGGAAAAGTAGGATCAGGGAGGCATTCAGACCTTGTGGCCTTGGGACTCCATCCCCAAAGAAGGTGCCCATGTTTTCAAACTCCGGACTACCTTCTCAAACTCCTCCTCAGCTTGGTAGAGCCACGCATGACGGGCATGGCTTTTTTCCTTGGCCACCTCCATGATCTCCTGGAAGGAGGCATTGTCCTCACTTGTGTAGCGGCTCAGGAAGACATCCAGGCTGGGCAGCGGTTCCTTCTCCTCCTCATCTGCAGCCTCTCCTGCTCAGGCAGGGGTCACAGGTAGGGAACACAGAATCACTCACATGATCACCACTGTATAGCCAGTCTGGGGACCACGCCACTCTGGAAGAGCTGGGACCCTGACTCCTGCTAGGTGACACAGCAAACCCCAACTGTTCAGGCAGCCCCAAGTGGCACCCATGGCTGCCGACCAGCTCCATTCATCTGCTGGATGCCAAAAGAAGTCTGTGATCTGAGTGGCTGGTGAAGGGGCACGGACGAACACTGAAGCAAGAGCTCATGAGGACAGCTTAGCAGCCCCTTCCTCTGCCCAAACTGTACTAACCCCAGAGGACTGACCTCCAAAGCCTCAAAGTTCTTCTTTCCTTCCTGGGACTGCCTTGTCCTAACTACCTTTCCCTTCCTGGCTGGTGTTACAGGTGAGTGTGGTCACTATGCATCAGGGTATCAAGTTCATTCCTAAGGTAGAAGCCATATGGTCCAGCGCTCTAGGGAGGGCCACACAGACTCTGGGCCACAAAAGCCAACCATACCACCTTGATCCCTGCCACCAAGGCGAGTGATTATCCTGTAGAGGTAGCACTGAAAATCTCAAGGGGGCATGTGAGGCCGAGGTTTCTCATCCATTCTGACAGTGTGAACCACTATTTGTGTGCCAGCCAGTGCCAAACACAAGTTCAAGAGCATTCAACTGTTGACTATTCCTGATACCTACAGAAGTTACAGCCTTTCGAAGCCTGTTTCCTTACCTGTAATTACAGAACTCCAACGTTTACTGGTAAAATAAATGTGTAAAAAGAAGGGCATCTTCAGATTGCCCCGTGACTACTGTATTTCCATCAAGGATCAAGCTCCAAGGATAGCGACTACTGTGTTCATGGCAGAAAAAGCTGGGTTGTGGAGAAGCTATGCTTGAGTGAGCACGCTGCAGACTAGAGCCTGATACAGAAGCATCTTACCCACCTCTAGTGATAAATCCTATTACTGATCAACCAACCCAGACAAGTCCCTTAGGATATGGAACACGCACATGGCCAAGAGATCTATAAAGGGTTCCTCCTGACTTTAAGATACACCCCACATGTACATCCGATGTGTGGAAGACAGCACATTCACCTGTTTTACATGCCTGTGGATGTGCAGCACACCATGTGCTAATCTAAACGCGGAGGCCTCTGATGGGAGCAAAACCACGACCCTGCTCTCTGGGAGGGCATTTGAATTAGTAGTTAGGGTGCGAAACAAGAAACACTTTCCAGAATGTTATGTCCTGCAGGGAAACACAGAGCCAGCAGTGTGGCAAACAGTGAGGCTCCGGTCTCAGCACAACAAATCAGAGAAGTCAAGCAAGCTGTGAGGTATAGAGCCCCAGGGTGTTCCAACTTTACACAAAAGGTCAGGAAACTCAATGTCCACACAAGTTTCTGCCTCTTAGCCCAAACAGGTAACACCCAAATACGGACCTGAAGGAAGAGACACAAGCAGCAACTGATGCGGAAGGAAGAAGGGGCCTAAGGCATCTTAAGGAGTCAGTAACAAAAGAGCTTTCCCAGCCCACAGACCCTACAAGGCAAAGGCTGGAACACTCAACAGGCTGGTGACAGTGATGAGCTCTCATTCCAGAGACAGGCACAGAACGCTGCTCCTACACAGTGGGGAACTGGACAGAACTTCTGCTTCCCACACCAGGCTTTGATCCCAAAAGCTGATACTTAGGTTAGGAGACCCCTCAAGGATGAAATGTGGTCCTGAGAAAACTCAATATGGCTCCCAAGCACTCTCGACCATGAGACCAAGAGAGTGTGCTCACTCACCATCATCTAGGTCCCGGCCCTGCGACCGGGGCTTGCTGCCCACCACACCAGAGCCTGCGTGTACCTCGGGAGTTTCAAAGGTGGCTGGAGTAACATCTGAGGGAAGCAAGTTAGAAATTAGAGCAAGTCTAAAGTGACAACAGACTTCCCTCTGTGCCCTTGTAGAGTGGCATCCTCTTACAGGGTGGTGGAGGTTCCCGAGATATCTTGCCCAGAGCAGAGCCAAACTTGATGGCAATCTGGCGCATACGCTCCAAATCTCCATTTTCCTCAGCCTCCAAGTATTCCTTCTGTGCCTGCAGCTTCTCCACATCAGGGAAGAAATCTCTCTGGATGACTGTCTGCAGTCCCTATCATAAGCAATCAGAACAAAGGCCAGAGCTGGCATCTGGGAGCCTTAACACAAGTATCCATGTTAGGCCCTAAGGGCTTTTCACTTCTGCCTATCTGGATAACTGCGGTTTGCAAGATGGTTTAGAAGCATTTTCTAGCAAGGTGGTCCATCTCATATGGCTCTGATTACCTAACATTACTGAATAACCTCTTGATGCCCATAAAAATCCTTCACTAACTGGTCTTTCTAGTTCTCCTTTGCTGGCCCCGTCTACAACAGCAGCCGGACTAATGTGGATGTTGCCATCCTCATTCCACCCATGAATTTTTATTTCAATCCAAACCTTTCTCTTGAAAGCCAATTACCACTACCGCCACCACCGGATGAAATTCACAAGGTATCGCCTTCAGCCAGACCTTGCTGTGGAGCTGCAAATCTGTATACCCAGCTGCGTGGCGAGGACACATGCTGGCATATCCCAGAAGTGTCCTAAATTTAACCAGTCTAAAACTAGACCTATGTCAGCTTGCCCTCCAGCATGTTTGCAGTGGGACCCCCAACTCGAGGAGCAACAGAGACCCTCACTCAATAACACGGCCAGTACCGCGGTCTATTTCCAGGACCCCCAGCCTTTACGCTTAATGTCGCTGCCTTCCAGAAAGTCCTTTTCGCCATCATCCTAAAAACGTGTCAAAATTCTACCCCCAAACTTTAACAGGAAACTTAATTTCCTTGACCCTCAACAGACAACTCCAACTTTTCGTTGAAAACTGGACACCCGCTCCTGCACTGTTTCCTTGGGTCTCAAGATTTTCCAAACCCAAAGGCAGTTGTTCCGCTTCCCCAGGAGGCTGAGAGTTCCAGGACCAGAAAAAGGACTGGGGAGGAACGCGAATCGGGGGAGGGGCCCGAAAGTAGCCAGCGCTCGCACTGAGCTGGTACCTCGATGTACTCTTCTTCATCCAGAACCCGCTGCTTGCTTCTCGCAACCCCGGCCTCCCCGGCAGCGCGCTTCCTCGGAGGCGCGGACGCGGAGGGCAGAAACAGAGAGCCCGCCGAGGTCCCGGGCGTCCCCATCGCTATCCCAGAACCGCTCGGGCGGCGTAGGCAACGCCAACATCCAGCCAATGGAGAAGCAGTATTTTTATAACAAGGCCGGCGCTCCAAATGATGTCACTGGAGCGCCGGATCTTAAGAGACTTGTAGTCTTTGATTCCCGTCTGCGTTGCTCGTGCCTGTCTAGACTATGGTCACTAGGGGGCGCTGTGGGGCGAATATTTGACGCCACATTCCTTCTGTTAGAAATTTCAATTTTTTCAAAAATCAAAAACAACAAACAAAAGAAACCCACTGCATATGTTTCAAAGGAGTTTTTTAAATACTTCAAAAATCATATATAACTTCAAAATTCAGAAAAAGAACACTAAGACAATTCTTCACAGATTATCTAACAAAAGGTGAATGAAAGGAAAGAACGAGAGGGCACTTAACTCTCTGGTTAGATTTATTAGTTCCCTGCCTGCCGAGTGGGCTTCCCAAAAGAGGCGTGTACTCACTGACAGGATTCACGGGACTTCCATCCAGGGACATCGTGAATTATGCCACACAAGTTCTAGCCCAGAATGATTTGGTATAATTTTGCTTTTCCAATGATCTCTTCCTTCATTGGGAGTCACTGGGGACTTTATGGCTATGTCCCTGTCCCCATAGAGTTGACCACAATAATAAACACACATTAAGTCATCCTGAAAATGTGTAAAATCACGTCTGTGACTTGCAAGAAGTCTGTACTCAGAGAATCCTGATTTCTACACAGGGCATATCAAACGACATTTTCCGGCAGTATGTGGTCATAGATTGTGGTCATAGTCCAAGACGAATGGACAGGCTTCAGTCAAGTGGCACTGGAGAGGCGTGTGCAGAGGCCCAGGCTAGGATGGAGCAAGGCAAATCCCAAAGTAGGGCATTTTTCACACAGTGCAGCGAAGGATATGACAGCAGAGGGGCAGAGCCGAGCTGCACAGTATCTTTGGGGTCTTGGCAAGAAACATTATTTTCATTTTGAAAGGGAGGCCAGAGTGGGTTCAGGTGAACATAACTAGAGAAAGTTGTAATGGTCGTGGTGCAAGGTGACGGTAGTTTTCATCAGGTTTGCGCAGCTAAAGCTGCAGAGACGCTAGTTCCTAGGCTTTATTGACATATTTAGAGGCGACATTGGATGGGCTTGGTGTGACTACGTGAGGGACAGAGATACTGTAAGAAGAGAATGGAGAGGGGTGTGGAGATAGCTCATCCTTTAAAATCACTTCCAGAGGATTGGGGTTCAGTTCCTAGTATCTACCCTGTGGCTCACAACTGCACTTCTAGGGGTTCCAATGCCCTCTTCTGATCTCCACCAGCAGGGGCAAATATATCGTGCACATGCATGCATTCAGGCAACACACACACACACACACACACACACACACACACACACGATTGTTTTTTAAAGAAGAGAATAGAGATGGGAGAGGCTTTGAGATGGAGTCTCTGGACACTTGCTAAGGCCAGGCATCAGCTGAGGATGGAGTGGGATCAGTGGGAAGAGCCTCTGCAGCGGATGGTAACAGCGAGAGGAGGGCAGAAACGCAGGCAAACTCTGGTTCTGGATAACCAAGGACAGGGGCCTGGAACCCAGCACAATGTGAATGCCCAAACCTGCAGGTGAGCTGACCTCTTTCCTAGACTACTGTGTCTGAAGCTAGACAGCGCCATCTTCTAAGGCAAGGCCAAAGTTCGGGAAGAAGAGTCTGGCGGCAGCCTCAAGTGTGCATCCTAGGGACTAGGGAAGGAGTCCCCTTCCTGGAGGTCTCTAGCAGTGTTAGGGACAGCTCTGGCTGGGAATACATGCCTGCTCGGTGTTCTCCAGACCAGCCATCTTTTTTGTTTTGTTTTGTTTTTCAAGATATGGTTTCTCTGTAGCTTTAGAGCCTAGAACTTGTTCTGTAGACCAGGATGGCCTCGAACTCACAGAGATTCCCTGCCTCTGCCTCCCCAGTTCTGGGATTAAAGGTCTGTGCCACCAGTGCCCAGCTAAACCAACCATCTTTATACAATGCCAAGATTTTCTGCCATTGGCTGTACAGTTTAGCTTCTATGGATGGACCACATCTCTCGCAGACACCACCACACACTTCAGAACCTGTAAGGGGACAGAGCAAGGAGATCAGGACAGTTATAGGGGGAGTTAGCTGCCTCCAGCCCACTGCACAGGTCAGCAGGCGATGGAAGCTGCACTTTCATGCTGTAGTATCCTGCACACTTTTGTGTGAGCAGGATTATAGAAGGACAAACATTCCCCAAGGTAGTGGGGATGGGATGTTCCCTGAATTTAATCTCCTCTTGCCCACCCAATAGGCAGATGCCACTGTAGGAAACCTCCTGGGGGCAAGCAGCTAAAGATCTCCCATCTGGAAAGCAGGTTGGTAGTGTCCAGAGGGCATAGCAAATTCCAGGAGGCCTTGCTACCATCCACTGGCTTCAATTCTTGTAGGGGAAGCATGGTACTAGAACTGAGGATTTGTTGAGCTGTGCTCTCCAAGACATGCTGATCCCCTAGTTCTCTGGACATGTGGAGGGGAGCCAGCTCCTCAATAAGTGTGGAAATGAAGCCTGAAACGAGGACTTGGGGTCCTGGACTGTTTGGTGGTATTTGTAGATCTTGTTTATTTCTTGGAAACAGCACAAGGCTGAGATAAAGGAGTGGGTGCGGGGATTCCACAGGGCCTGACGCAGGTCCAGTGTAGGACCTTAGAGGACAGAATAAGCCCAGAAAGTGGAAGACTAGATACTGGGCCAGTCCTGGAGACAGCGAGGGAGGCTCCCCTGGAGAGGATTTGGGGTCCTGGATGGAGTTAGTGCCTCTCTAGGTGGTAATGATGCCCGAGGAAGTTGACCTGCTCTGTCTGCACTTTACCTGCAGGAGCTCTCTGGTTCCTGCCCCATGTGCCCTCCCGTCATAGGTGAAGAGGTCTTGGATCCCTTCTCTCCCAGCACTGGACAGGCGGACACTGAAAGAGAACCATGGAAGAGGATGCTGTCCTCTCTTAGTTTCTGTGCAAGTAGCTCTGTCTCCCTCCTACTTTGTCGTGCTCCAAGTCACTGCCAAAGCCAGGAGAAACTCCAGACACCATCAACAGCTCTCCTTGGGAGGTTTCTTGGTTCCGGGCAAGAGCCTTGATGATGAAGCACGCTTTTGGTGTCGCCACTTGGCCCGGCGGTTCTTGAACCAGACCTGAGGAGGAAGGGGACCAGGACAGCTCAGGCTCCATGGACCAACACCCAAAGAACTTCGGAAGGGCTGATAGGCGCCCCGGGTGGTAGGCGACACCACAGAGGTGCAGGTGAATGGACCTGCGTCACTTCCCTTAGCTACACAAAGAAAAGAACCAAGACCTCCTACAGGGAGATTTCCTAGTCTCCCAGCCTTGGCCCAGTAGCAACCAGGATCTCCCTATCTCTCTCTCAAAGTCCTAAGTAATCTAGGCTGTCGTCTAACTCGCTATGTGTCAAGGATGACTCTGATGAACGCGTGATCCTCCTCTCTCCACCTCCCCGAATGTTGAGATTACAGACGTGTGCCATCGTGCCTGACTAGTTTTGCACATTTCTTAACTTTCCCACATCGGGGTATGAATGAACGCGTCTCTCTTCAATAGGGAAAACGGGGAAGACAGACGAAGTCAGAGAAAAAGACTCTTAACGCCTTCCAATTTCGGCGGCACCCCAAAAACATGATACAGGAACTGGTCCTGTGCTCCCATTCACTGATCCTGGGGGTTTCCCTCCAGCGTGGAGAGCTATGAGATGACCCCCAGCCTGGTCGATCTTTGAAAGAGAATTGTGGTGCCAGAGTTGGCCTCCTGGCTGCGGGGCAGACACCCACCTCCACGCGCTCCTCCCGCAGGCGGATGCGGACCGCCAAGCGCTCGCGTGTGCCCACGTCGGGATACTGATTCTGTACAAAGAGCGCCTCGAGCGCCTGCAGCTGCTCCTCGCTGAAAATGGTTCGGTGGCGCCTTGTGCGCCGCTGCGGGCCCTGGCCGCTCGTGCCGGTCAGAGCCGGCGAGCCTGCGCTGGGCGCCGTCAGGGGCAAGGGCGCCGCCGGTGCCAGTCTCAGAGGCCACGCTAGCCGCACTCCTGCGGGGCGGGGCGGGGCGAGGGCGCGGTCAGACATAGGATTAGGGTGGGAGCCGAGCTCGCCCCACCGGCCGCCCTGCGAGATCCCCGGGCTCGCCTCGCCCCGCCGCTCGCACTCACCGGGTGTGGACGCCGCCTCCGGGACTCCGCGGGGTGCTGCTCGCGGACCACAGCAACAACAGCAGGTACAGGGCGCTGCGGCACCAGGCGCCTCGGGCTCGTCGGGCTCAGCGGGGTTCCGGTCACCGACGGGTTGCTGTGGCCGTGCCACGGGCCTGCGTTCCGGCAGGCTGGAGAGGATGTGCTCGATGGAGAAAGGGCAGGGTCGTCCAGGGTCCCTGCGGCTCGTCGCGCTGCCTGTAGTCGCCATGCCCGCGGGCCTCTGGAGCGAGCGACCGAATATATACGTCGGGGGTGGGAGGTGCGGTAATCCCCGAGCCGGGCGCCGCTTTCGCGTGTGCTAATCCCGTCGCCAGTTCTCAGAGAGCTAATCCCCGGGCACGGAGGAGGGAGAGCCACGCCGTCTGGGTGCAGGGAGCCACAACGCCAGGAGGGAGCCCTGCGCTTTCCCATGTCCAGAGCTGGAGGGAAAGGAAGTGGTCAGGAGCCCACATTGTCTCCTCCTATGGCTCAGTCGCTTGCTGGGAAGGATGCCAGGACCCTGGAGACATCTGAGCGCACAGGGTCCCCGCCTCTGCTCTACCCGTGACTTTCCTGGTTCTGTTGCCACCCATGAAAGTGGAGCAGATTCCTGGGATCCAAATTTCCTCCCCTACTTCGAGTGAGTCCAGCGCCCTTGGCAGTCAGGTCATCCCACACCACAGCTATTGCTCACTTTGGAGCCCCGGTCTGATTTTCCTGTAGCAAATACCGTCTCCAGGGTGGGAAGTCAAGGCTGGCCTCGAACTCACAGAGATTCATCTACTCCTTGTCTCCCTAATGCTGGGAGAGTCACTAATTCTGTGCGTTCTTTCTAGGATCTAGATGGATTTTCTAACCCCGTCTAAAGCCCGTCTTCTTGTTACCTCCCGTGTTAGAAGACCCCTGACACCCTTGCCGCGATCCCCTCAAACATCAATATCCCCCTCACGCCACAGTGCCTGAGAGCTGTTTCACATGCTCCTCCTCTACTCTTGGCCCAGGCCAGTTCTGCTCTGCCTTACGATGTAACCTCTGCCCACCATTCTTCCCACCAGAGACCAGTGCCTGGCTCAGTTTACGCCATTGTCAATCACGAAGCTTTGGACCTCCGGCCCTTAGCTTAAGACTCTTTGCTTTTGATCTTACAGAACAGGGCAATAGACCCCTTCACTAGTACTACTCTCTTCCTGGCTGTGTGGCATTCCAAAGGCTCCTTCCTTGGGTTGTCCAGTGTCATGATACTGACCAACAACTGTCAAGAGTAGTTCTTAAGGGGAGAGATGTTGAGACTTGTGAGGCAGTTATGTCATCTGCAGGATCTCAGGGCTCCAGGGGCTGAAGCAAGAGCGGAAGACCAGTCTGGTGAGACCTGCCTTTTTTTAAAATTATTTTTATTTTATGCACATCGGTCTTTTTTTCCTTTCAAGATTTATTTATTATGTATACAGAATTTCTTTCATGTGTGCAGGCCAGAAGACAGCACCAGATCTCATTATAGATGGCTGTGAGCCATCATGTGGTTGCTGGGAATTGAACTCAGGACCTCTGGAAGAGCAGCCAGTGCTCTTAACCACTGAGCCATCTCTCCAGCCCACCTGCCTTAAAAAAAAAGATTTATTTATTACATATACAGTGTTCTGTATATATGCTTGCAGGCCAGAAGAGGGGCACCAGATCTCATTACACATGGCTGTGAGCCATCATATGGTTGCTGGGAATTGAACGCAGGACTTTTGGAAGAGCAGCCAGTGCTCTTAACCACTGAATCATCTCTCCAGCACCTGAGATCTGTCTAAAAAAATCTCCCTCAAAAAGCCAAAGGCATAGTACAATGGTACTTTTAACTCCAGCATTTGAGAGGCAGAGGCAGACAGATTTTTGAGGTACATGGTGAGACACTGTCTCCAAAAAAGGTATTGTCCCTAGGGTTTAGGCAGTTGCTAGGTGTCAGAACTCCCCTGGAGACAGGGGTGGGGCCCCAGGAACATTAGCTGTCCTTGTAGCCTGCTTACCCACTCACCCTTCCTCACCTTTCTGAGCCCTCCTTTAGGTTCTAGTGCCAGTGAGGATGCTATGGACTTGAAGCGGTGGCCCTTGCTGGCTCATTTCTGTCATAAGAATCTCAGAGTGTGGGGCTGGAGACATGGCTCAGCGGTTAAGGGCATTGCCTCTCTTCCAAAGGTCCTGCGTTCAATTCCCAGCAACCACATGGTGGCTCACAACCATCTGTAATGAGGTCTGGTGCCCTCTTCTGGCCTCAAGGATACACATAGAAAGAATATTGTATACATAATAAATAAATAAATAAATAAATAAATAAATAAATAAATAATCTCAGAGTGTGTTCATCTGAGAGGCTCAGGGATAGCATCACTAACTCTGTGTGTGACCCTTCAGCCTGCCTCATGGTTATAGAATGGCTGCCAAAGCTCCAAATCTCCCACGTGTTCCTTTGGATGTAGAAACCTTGTCTTGCAAAACTTCATGTAGAACCATATAGAACACCTGTGCCTACACCCACTACAATGCCCAGGGGCACGAGGTGGCCTACTAATCCTACTCAAACTGGAGTTCTGCTCAGAATGGGACGGCGAGGCCGGGGGCAGGAAGCCCTTTGTGATGTCTGATGTATCTCCCTCCTTCACTGTCCGTGGCCTTGCCCTCTTCCCTTGTGTTTCTCCTCATGTAGAAGATGACAGAGCACTCCATGGAAGCCATGTCCTTGGGGACTTCTCCCACCCTCAGTGCTGCCATTCAGAACCACCTTGAGGTGTCAGTGAGCCTTGTGCAGGTGGCAGTCACTCGGTATGTGGCTCAGTTGTGTCTTCTGAACTTGCTTGCAGCTGATTGGGGCAATGGCACTTTTATCATGTCATAGTGTCATGTGATACTATTCCTGAGATAGAGTGAACAAATGCCTACCCACCCGAAGCAGAGAACCAATGGTAGCCAAAGTAAGAATACTGCTGAAGTCTAGCTTGGTGAGGTCCCTTACAGGAACAGAAGTGACTTGAAGACAGCTGCATCACTGTGGTGGTTTGAATGAGAATGACTCCATAGGCTCAGATGTTTTAATACTTGATCACCCCCAGGTGGTGATGCTGTGTGGGTGGGTTTAGGAGGTAAGGCCTACTGGAGGAAGTATGCCACTGGGGTTGGGCTTTAGGGTTTAAAAAAACATGCTGTAGAGATAATTCAGCAGTTGAGAGCACTGGATGCTCTTCCAGAGGACCTGGATTCAATGCCCAGCACCCACAGGGTAGCCTATAACTGTCTATTACTCCAGTTCCTTGAGACCTGACATCTTCATGCCAATGCATATAAAATAAAAAAGCCACGCTGTTCTCAGTTCACTCTTTCTGCTTCATGCTTGTGGTTTGCAATGTGAGCTCTCAGCTTGTTGCTCCAGTCATCATACCTGCTCTCTGCCAAGCTTCCCCACTGTGCCAGGGATGAACTCTTATCCCTCTAGAAATGTAAGCACACAAACTGCCACACCAGCACGGCAACTGTAGTTCTTCCGAGTGAGGGACTTCAGGATTAATACACAGCACAACTTCAGGTTCTGCAGACAAGCCTTTATTCCACTTTCTCACACAGTATATATAGCCCTCAGCAGGGGAGGCTGAGCCAGCAAAAGCAATAAGCTCAACACCAGTAGGGGTAAACATCTTTAGAAACATTGATGAAAACAACAGATTGTTTTGTTCTTGTTTTTGCTCTTGTTTTTGGAATAACCAACCACAAGAGTGCAAAACAGATCAAGTGGGGTGTGGCGGGCTTCTTGACCTGCGAGGAAAAAATACCACCACACAAGGATTCTTCTCAGATCACGCTTTACTGGAGTGCACTTGGTTGAGAGAGAACATGAAGTGAAGGGGGGGAGAAGCGAGAGGGAGAGCATGAAGTAAGAGAGAGATAGGCGAGAGACGAGAGAGGTGCGAGAGAGACTAGAGACCCGGGGGCACTATGGTGGCTGCTTATATAGGGAATTGGCAGATGGGTCGCCCTGTGATTGGCTGCCACCATCAGCTGACACCAGACTACTTCTGGATAGGCCTAGGGACCATTATCCACCGCGCATGCGGGAAGCGGGGGACACGCAGCTCTCAAAGGCATAAGCCAAATATGGAGTTGTTTATTACCAACAAGACAGGATGTGGCGCCATCTTGTAATGGCGATCCTGTCTGGCTCACTACAGTGGGGGACCCAACAACAAACCCCTTCTTTTGTAAGTTACTTTGATCATGATGTTTTATCATAGTAATGGACAAGTTGATGTGGGATTCCCCTCTGTATGCTGTGAATACCATTGGTTAATAAAGAAACTGGCTTGGCCTGATAGGGTAGAACTTAGCTAGGCAGGGAACACTAAACTGAATGCTGGGAGGAATAAGGTGAAGGGAAGGAGAAGCTATGGAGGCGCAGCTAGAGATAGCCGAAACTTTGCCGGTAAGCCACTGCCACATGGTGATACATAGATTAATAGAAATGGGTTAAATTAAGTTGTAAAATCTAGCCAATAAGAAGCTAGAGCCCCTGTAGCACATGTGTGCATGTTTGATGTCAGAGGAGAACATTGGACCTCCTGAAATTGGAGATACAGACACTTGTGAGGTGCCATGTGGGTGCTGGGAGTAGAACCTGGGTACTTTAAAAGAGCGATAAGTACTCTTAACTGCTGATCCATCTCTCCAGCCCAGATGCTTACTCTCATGCTAGTATTATGCTCTCTGTTGTCTTCAGCACTGGAGAGTGAACCTAGAGTCTTAAGTACGCTAGGCAGGTACTCCATCACTGAACTCTATTCCCAGCCCTCTTGTTATTTGTGGTCATTTCCAGGTTCTGGGCGTCTAATTAAAATAACTGAAATAGGGGTTGGAGAGATGGCTCAGAGGTTAAGAGCATTGCCTGCTCTTCCAAAGGTCCTGAGTTCAATTCCCAGCAACCATATGGTGGCTCACAACCATCTGTAATGGGGTATGGTGCCCTCTTCTGGCCTGCAGACATACACACAGACAGAATATTGTATACATAATAAATAAATAAATATTTAAAAAATAAAATAAAATAACTGAAATAAAGATGCACTCAGATTATTGAAAAGCAAAGCAACAGTACAGATCAGATGTGCCGTAAATAGCGGCAGGACACATGAGTGAGATTGTGCTCAAGGTTCAGGTATGTTTGGAGTTTCCTTTAATGGTGTCCCATAAAAGCAGGGACTGCTGTAGAGGCAGAGTGAGGGTGATTGCCTGCTTGGGTTGAAAGGTTTGGGTTACATACTCTTCTCTACCGCTACAAATAAATCTGCATGTGATCCAGCCTTACCACTTTGGGTGTATGCCCAAAGGACTTAGCATCCTACTCCAGAGACACTTGCTCAGTCATGTTCATTGCTGCTCTATTCACAATAGCTAGGAAATGGAAACAACCTAAACATCTTTCAATGGACAGATGGATAATGAGAATGTGGTACATATACACCATGGAATGCTATTTAGCTATAAAGAAAACTGAAATTATGAAATTTGCAGGAAGGAGCTAGCAAAAAATTGTATTGAGTGAGGTAACCCAAACATTGAGCCTGATGTTCCTAGCTCCAAATCTTCAGATGTGAGTATATAACCTGGGGCAACTGCAGAAGTCAGGAAATGAAAAAGAGACCATGGCAGGGGTGCGGTAGAGAGGGGGACACCAAGGGTGCAAGTGATTTGGAGTGAGAAGTGGGACAAACAGCAGGGGTATTTAGTTAGAGAAGGAGAGAGAGATTAGTACAGAAGAATGAGGGAGGAGAATCGAACAATAGTAAGGATGTTTGAAAAAGTCATAAGAAAACATGTTACCTATCTACCTAACAGTACATATAATACATATAAATCTGTGTATGCCTATGTATTTTAAGTAAAAATTTCCTAGCTGGACTGACAACGCTCCCTCCCCACACCCCAGAGCCACAGACAGTCTAATGAAACTCCAAAGCAGAAGAAATGCTCTTTTGAGGATTGATCATTGTTGTCCAGGGAAGTTAAAGGTGAGTCCCTATTGCTGAAGACACCATGTTTTTTGGACACAGGACCCAGAGGGCCAAGCTGGTACTGATCTGAAAGCCTCCTCCCCAAGACTGGCTTTCATGACAGCAGAAGGTGCCTTGCAAGCTTCCAAGGGAGGACAGTGATCAATGGTCTCACCCCGCTATGACGTCTATCAACAGAATCAACAATCAGCATGGCATGATATCCCTAAGGGTGCAACAGTGGCACGCATGCCTTGGAAGTAACCAACAGCCCTTCAATTGGACCCGCTCAAAAAGAGGGATACCATGTCTGGTAGATACTAGAAACCTAGCCAACCACAAAGGGCTAGTAAAGTCCTGGATCTTGGAGGAGAATCTACTACCATCATTTTCTAAACCAACATAACTCCTAACTACATCCTAAATATTTATCCTTATACTCATAGATAAGTAGAAGTCTTATCCCCCATAAAATAAATGTTTCCTTGCAAAATACAGAAACATTACAGAAAACCACAACCAATCAAAAATGTGAAGAACAAGTGATACACCCTACAACACGACTCTCACGCCTAAGGCTCAGGATCATAGCAGAAGAGGGAGTGGAAAGATCGAAAGGGCCATAGGAACGGCAAGTTTACTGTGAGATTTTTGTCTCTTAGAAATGTCTATACCTACAAAATCTCATCAACATGGCTGCCTGAACAAGGCCTGTAACAAGGATGGTATCAATAGATAGACAAGGTAATACAGAAGGTGGAAGCGTCATGGGGCCTCAAGTAAAACCACTATAGGTAATGACTGGGCAAAGATGTGTTACATTTGTTTATGCTGCATTTATATAATGAGGCAAGACTGTGCCTTTAATTATATAAAGATGTATTGCATTTGTTTCACCTTGCTTGGTCTAATAAAGAGCTGAATGTCCAATTGCTAGGCAGAGAAAGGATAGGCGGGCTGGCAGGCAGAAAGAATAAATAGGAGAAATCTAGGCTTGGGTTGGGGGGAGGGAGAAACAAAAGAGGAACTAGAGAAGAAGGAGGAAGAGAGAGTGCGGGACACACCCGGGCAGAATCCAGGCAGTCATCAGCCAGCCAGACACCAGAAGCAGAGAAAGTAAGATATGCAGAAAGAGAGAAAAGTAAAAAGCCCCGAGGCAAAAGGTAGAGAAGAGAAATAGGTTAAGTTAAAAGAGATAGCCAGAAGTGTGCCTAAGCTAAGCCAAGCATTCATAATTAATAAGAAGACATTGTGTCATGAAGAAAAACCTGGACAAGAAACAGTTTTCCTCAGGTAAGATGCCCCAAATTGGTTACCAAGTGTCCTGAGACTTACTCTTAGTCCTGAGATCATACACATAGAAGTAACGTTATACATACAAGAGCTAGTGCCAGGACAGGCTCCAAAGCCACAGAGAAACCCTGTCTCAAAAAACAAACAAACAAACAAAAAAACAAAAAAAAAGAAGTAACGTTATACAGACTTAGCAGGTTGTATTTATCTATTTAGGAATATGTGTGTCTGTGTGAGTGTGTATGTAACCACAAATTTGAGAGAGGGCAAGGGGGATACATGGGAAGGGTTGGAGGGAGAAAAAGGAAAGGGAAAAATGATGTAATTTATTTTTTTTAAATCACTGGAATCCCAAAGAAACAGAGAGGGGGTGTTGAGACACATGCTGGTGTCCGTGGCTGTTGTGTGTATCAGATCACCATAGACATGCAGTTATGACTTTGCAGGTCTTTTTTAATTGAAATCAAGCTATCTTCTAGCTGTATTTTGTTCTGAAGTTTCTTTAAAACAGCACAGGTTTTTGCTCTTTTATTTTTTTGTTTTTGACCTTGCTACCTTTGGGTTGACCTTGAACTCAAACCCATCTTCCTGCCTTAGTCCTAGAGCTGGGATTACAGATGTGTGCTAATACGCCTGGCTGTCTTGAACTTTTCAAGATTCTAGAAATTGCCCACGGCCTACCATGGCCTACCATGGCCTACCATGGCCTACCATGGCCTACCATGGCCTACCATGGCCTACCATGGCCTACCTACCCATGTGTACTCCTCCCGTCTCAGCAAGTACAGGACTGGGATAAGTCTCTCTCATGCCTGCCTCGCTCTGACTTCTCACTCCTCCTCTTGTTAGAGTCACTGTGACTATTGACGACCCAGTGGAACACCTCAGGAACATCCCTTCTCTCTGAGTCCTCGGAGTCAAGCAGGACAACATATTCACAAGTTCTGGCCATTTGGATAGAGACATTCTTGGGGGGTATTATTTCACCCACTACAAGGTAGAAGCAATACGTTAGATATAATGGGCTAAATAAACTCTTTCACATTTGCTGTGTCTCGGATAGGCTTGCAGATTTGCCAGTATCACCATACCTCAATCAAGGTAAAAACAAGATTAAAAAAAAAAACACTCCAGCAAGTACAAGGAAGTCAAAGAAGAATGGATTGCTGCATACTGCAAAAAGATAGAAGTATTAGCTAACTTTTCACCAAAGATGATGGAGGGCAGGTGCTGAGCACGATGGAGGCGCCGAGCAGGATGAGGCACTGAAGATGACGGTACAGACCTGTGACCCCAGCACATGGGAGATGTGGGGAAGAGGACCAGGGAGGACTCAAGGTCATCCTACCACAGAATCTCTGTGGTCAGCTTGAGATACATGAGATCCTGTCTCAAAACAAAAAAATAGGAACGGTGGAAGCCATCCCCAGTGGACTAACAGCTTTAATGTGCTCAGTGTGGGGAAACGACACACACGCAGGAGCCCATTAACAGCAAAAGTGGAATAAAAGTTCTTCTAGATAAACAAAACTAAGATGACCTGCCGTTTTCAGCCCTACACTCCAAGAAACACCTTGTACTGAAAATAAATAATATTGGTCAAACTCGGTTCTTCTCTGGTGAAGGAGATGACAAACAGATGGGCAAACATGAAAAGCAATGTAAAGGAAGAGTTGTAATATGTTATTGCATGATTACCCTGACACAAAATATGCCATGCAAGATGGGCAAGCTGAGTATTGCGGTACACGCTTGTTATCTCAGTACTTGGAAGGTAGAACCAGGAGGATCTGGAATTCAAGGCCAGTGTCAGCTATATGGGAACATGCCTCAAAAAAGGGAAGAAAAAACTAAACACACACACACACACACACACCAATCAGTTGTGTGCTAGACATGGTAGCAAACACTTGCACTCCCTTAACAACGTGGGAAATAGAGGCTGGAAGGATCAGGAGTTCAAGGTTATTCTTATTTTCATAGCCAGTTTGAGATTAGCTTGGATTACATCAGACCCTGTCTCAAAAACAAACTAAACGTGTCAAAGAAAACTAGATGCCTGACATGGTGACTCAAACTTGCAATTCCAGAACTCAGGAGACTGAGGCAGGATGATCACTGGGAGCTTGAGGCAAGCCTGACTACAGTAGGCCACTCTGTTTCAAAGAAGCAAACAAAAAAGTAAAGGGGTGTGTGGGGTGGGGGGAGAGAGAACTGAAAGTGGAAAAAGAACACCAATGGGTATGGCTCAGTGGTAGAGCACTTAGCATGTCCAGCAGGACCTCATCTAATTGATCTTTTTTTTTTTTCTCCCCGAGACAAGATTTCTCTATATAACTGTCCTGGAACTCACTCTGTAGAGCAGACTGGTCTTCAACTCTCCTGAGTGCTGGGATTAAAGGCTTGCACTATCATCGCCCAGCCCTAATTAATTTTAATTGCGGTGACAAAGGCCGTGTTTGCAGTCCCATCATTCTCTTTGAGGGACAAGCAAGCACAGGTGTACTAGTCACCTTGCTTCCCCTCGATTCGGCCACTTTTAGTGTTCAGTGTCCTGTTCTCTCAGGAGGTTTCCTTGATCTAAGAACACTGAGTTGGTTGGTCACCCTGGAGGCAGGGCAGGGCTAGCTGAGGACAGAGGAGGGGGAAGACTAAGCAGATGGCAGGCTCAGAACCAGTTTCCAGATACAGGTCCTAGGACCTCATCTTTGACCCACCTTGAAGTCAGGGCCAGCCTTTGGGGTCTAAAGGGTCATAGCAGAGTTCTGTTCAGGGTTTGGGTGACTCTACTACCCAGATAATAGCCAAGGTCAGCAGGCAGAGGACGGATAAGACTGCTCTGGACAGAGCCACAGTACACATCAGTCACGGGTCCTCCTTGGCATGACCTCCTTTTTCTTTTACACACCTCAGGAAATAACATGCCAAGTCCTGGTGAAGAGCCCTCCAGCCCATCTGCATGACTTGAGAAATCTTGTCTATCCCTGGAGCCTCAGCCCTGAGACCATGCTCAACACTCATTCCCTACCCCACTTCCCATCCTGCCCAGTCCTCCCGGGTGCTGACCTGCCAGTGCTATTTGACAAGCCTCAGCCATCTACTCTTTGCTTTGAAGAACGACTTTTTTGTTTTCTTGTTTGTTTAGTTTTGCTTTGTTATTGATACAGAGTCTTTTATAGTCCGAGTTGATCTTGAACTCACTGTGTAGTTTGATACCTTCTGGATTCTCCTGCCTCTACCTCTCAAGTATTGAAATAGAGGTGTGGAAAAATATGGCAGCCCAGGCATAGCTTCCTAACTCACTTCCAGTCACTTTGTTGTCCTAACCCTACTCTGCACGGTAGGCTCCATGATTCTCCCACACAGATCACATCCTGAGGCTCCCTTGCTTCGAATCCCCTACCTCAGTGTCCCAGCACTCTACTCTCTATCAACTGCTTCTTCTCCACTCTCAGCTGCCCAGGCCATGGCCAGCTCCTCCAGCGTGCTGGCCTCATGCCTATCCTGGCTCCGTGAAGCCAAATCTTGGGGCTCTGGTGGCCTTGACAGAGGCCTCTGTCTTCAAATATCAGTAAGCCACCCCTCTCCCCAGTACTCCTCTATTGGGGGCCATTCTAACAGCTCCTGTCTGTCACCCTTCCCCAGTCTGAAGACAGCATACTGTTTCCAGCGGTGTCCTTGCCCAACGAGAAGGGCAGATGAGAGGATCCGAGCACCGACAGAACCAGGAGCCTGAGGTTGAGCAGGCAGGGCAGATAGAGCCAAAGCCAAAGGTCTTGAAAGTGCGACTGTGAGGCTGGAGGGAGGGTGGACTGTCTTGCAGCCCAAGTGTTTAGAGCTGGGGAAGATGGATTGGAGAGTCAGAAGAAGCCAGGACCCACGATGCCCTCTGCTGGGCCGCCCCTCCCCTGTCCTGGAGGACAGAGGCCTCCCCCTCTCCTTGCTGTCCTCACTTGGTAGCAGGCTTGGGCCAGGCCATCAGGATTCCCCTGATTGCATTCTTTCATGCCAGTGCCTTTTCTACAGCAAACGCCTGCTAATGCCTCCTTTATCACGGAATTAGGGGATTTGAGGCCGATTGCACAAAGGGTCCTCGATAGCGCGGTAATCAAACGCCAATCGGCCCCATCTCAGGCAGGCAGGGGAAGAAAGCGAGCACCGGGGATTAGCGTGGGTTCGCTGCTAGGAGGGGCCGAGATAGCATCGGCGCCGCTGCAGGCGAAGCTTCGGGAAGGGCTTCAGCAGGCCGCGGAGAAAGGCCGGCTTAGCGCCTCGCACCAAGGATTCTGAAACCATTAGAGGGGATTAACACCCAGGTTAATCTGCTTTGGCCGCTCAATTGTCACAAGCAGGGAACATTCCTGAGTTGGAGAGACCTGAGGTCTCAGTTTCCCCAACATTAGTGTGTTCAGAGGCAGAGGCAGAGAGGCCCTTGGAAGAGTCCAAAGCGCCGGCTGAGTGAATTTGGGCAGCTGCCGAGTGTGAAGCCTGACTGGTCTTTGGCCCACTATTACTCTCTTCTGTGGACCACCAGGGGATACCGCACAGAGCCTCTGTCCTTTCCCAGGAGACACAGCATAGAGCTTCCGTCCTTTCTCAGGCAAATGGAAGGACACCCCTTGCCCCTTTATGGACCCACACCATAATGAGGTTCCAGTTTTCCCAATTTGGGTTTCTCAGGAGGGTGAACATACTTCCCATAGTGTAGGGCTAGGAGGCAGGCTGCAAGCTTTCCAGATGATCCAGATGCTGAGACAAGCAGGAAGCTGTCGTTTGCAGCCCCCTTCCGCTCGTTTTCCCCTTGGGATCACTTTCCAAGGAAGAACCAATGAAACATATTTGTTGACTGACTCTGACAAGGCTGAGTGACACCACCCCTTTTTCTCCAGTCCCTTCGGTGGAGCAGAGTGAGGCTTTGCTGTCTAGGGACTCCTGATCTCGTCTTTGATCTCCATCTGGGTGTTCTCATCTGATCAATGAGGCTGGCCCCACAGGAGGCGGGGCCAGGCCAGGATAAGCATGTACCCGGTCCAGCAGTGCAGCATGTGCTCATTGCTACCGTCTGTACAAACACAGATCCCTCTTGCAGCTACTGAGAGAGCCCAGAGCTGGGGACTCAGAGATGCACCTGCTCCTGGTCTCTTCCTCCATGGAAATGCAAACATTATGTCTTTGACAAACCCAAAATTGCAACAGGTGACTGAACTGGAGCTAGCCGGGTACCAAGGATGTGCAGGCCAGCACAAGAAATTAGTGGACCCTCTTTGGTCCCCAACCTGTGCCCTAACCGGCATCGAACCACTAAGATCCAGGGAAGGCAACGATATGATGTCTTCCTTCCTTCGTTTAGTAATGACTAAAGACTTCCCGGCCTAGGCTCTGTAGAGGGAGAAACCACATTGTCATCTCTGAGTTTGGATACGAGCTTACAGGAAGACAGAGGTGAGAGGGTAGTTGTGAAAAAAGGATTAGGCTCCTGACCTGCTCAAGGGTTACACAGGACCTCATGGGCAGTTAGAATCACAGGGCAAAGATGGAGAGCCAGGAAGCGCGGTCCCGACAGAATGAATCACAAGGGGTGGAAGTCTGGGACTTGGAAGGAAGGGTCTCTTCAAATTAAGGGGTTAGGAGTTGCCAGGGGGCGCCATTACACACCGCAGAGTGAACTGTAGTGGTTGAGCAAGCGAGAGGAGTGGTGCTGGCAAGCGAGCGCAGGAAAAGGAGTGCCCGCGAGGGCTCTCCGGATCAGACAAGCAGCGGAGACCGAAGCAGCAGGAGACAGGAGTCAAATACACACACGCAATTCCTACGGTTGCCTGCAGAGTGCGTGCACCGCCCCTGACTACGGGTGTGGCCTCGTGACGCCATCAGTAAGCGCCGCGCGACGTACTCTGGCTGGTTTGCTGCGGCTCTGGATAAAGGATCCCTGACTCCGAGATCTTGGAGAACTAGCTCTTTTTCCAGAAGTGAACTCCGCAAAGCTTCGCTCTAGCAGTCTCTTCTGTAGCCCTCTATGGCCTCGTGTAGAGGCGCTCTCGTGTTCTGCTCTGTTCGTGCGGACCAGCTTTTGGATCATGGTCGCAGGCATTGTAGTTTTCATCTTAGAGCCCCGGGATAGCGGGTGACGTGAGCCGCTGCCGTGTTCAAGAGGGCCTGGCGCACAGCCAGCCTGTGTAGGTGTGGACCGCTGCGCAGACTAGTCAGAGAGCCTGGGCTACTCTCTTCTAGTCAGTGCCTGAAAACCGCCCCGGGGCCTGGGAGCGCTCAACTCTGCGCTTCTCTGGTAGTGAGGCTAATGAGGTAGGCATTTCAGCAGAGCTGGGGACCAAAGGAGTGAGGTGGCTTGTCTTCTGGGCTCACTAAGGCAATGCCTTTGGAGTATAGGGTATTTAGGTCGGAGCTTCCAACTTAAGCATTGCCAGTGGAGGATAAAGTGTGATGGATAGCTGTGACTGCCCTCCACTGAGAAGACAGGTATGGCAGCTGTCTTAAAGGCCACACTGGGAGCTCAGGGTTTGCCAGGTGAGGAGAATGCTCTCGGGTATTCGCCAGGAGAGAGTGTGAGAAGGAAATTTTTCAGGGCCACACTCTCCATTATTCTTTTAGGCTAACCCTCCTCTCGGCCCTCATCTCCATCCCTTAGTCCTAGGTGTGTCAGGACCTCGTGGTCTGAGATCTTGAGGAAGCTAGGAGTTCCTCAGACCCTAACTCTGGGCCTTATACCTATAAATTTATAAGTCCAGAAATCTGTGAAACATGAAATTAAAAGCCAGCAAGAAAACTAATATTGGAACCCCCAGTGTAGCTTTTTTGGATACTAAACTCATTCGTCACCTGCACAGGGACATAGAAAATTCCAACTGTAAGAGGAGCTTCACAGAGTTCAGAATTGGCAAAGACCTGTCATCACTCAGAGACTATTGTTCTTCCTGGCATAATTCTGAGGATTGTGTGCCTCTGCTCTGCAAACTTCATAACCTCCTGGGAGTCTTTCCAACATAGGCTATGTCTGTTTCTCCCCCTCCCCCTGAGACAGAGTTTCTCTGTAGTTTTGGAGCTGGTCCTGGAACTCACTCTATAGACCAGGTGGCCTCAAACTCAGATCTGCCTGTCTCTGCCTCCCAACTGCCAGGATTAAAGGCGTGCGCTACCACTGCCCAGCTGTCTCTGGGGTTTCAAGGAGACGTAGGGTTTGTTCTGCAGAACATCTTGATCAGAGACTACATATTTCTCTGCCTCCACTGCTAACAGACCATTCCAGCCTAGAGGCCTAATCTGCATCATCTGCCTTCAATCTCTGCAGCCGTCCTGGTTGAATGCACTTTACTCTTGAAGACCCCTACCTTTTTCTCCCAAACAGTTAACTTCCCAACTTGTCAGAGGTTTTGAATGGGTTCCTTCAGGCACTCCCTCCCCACCAGACTCAACCACTATAACAAGGTTTCCTATACAATGGAGCCTATGGTGTGAGGCCACCAGGGCACCTGTATTCAACCCTTGGAGAAATTAGATGTAGTCTGGTCACCATTTCTGACTGGGCTGAGGCACAGGGATCCTGGAACAGTCAAGGATCATCATGTAACCTGCTTGAGGCCCAGTATAGCCATGACCTTTCCTTTGAATGGCATGGGCAGGGGCTCTAAGCTCTGTGATGGCACCACCATGACAGTAGTGGGCAAAGGTACTCCTCTTGGGCAGCAGCCGGGCTTTACTTGTCTCAGATGCACCATGGACCCAGGGAGACTGTAAGGCACTAGTGAGGTTGTCAGGTCCAGGTTCCCTCCCTACAGAGATCATACTTCAGACACACTGCCCAGTGGTGTGCACTCTCTTAACCCCATTTCTTAGATTAGGGACTTGTGGTTAGGTGATTTGCCCAAGGTTGTGCAGAAAGTGGGCAAGGGAAGAGTGTGATCCAAGGGAGTGGACCCCCAGGGAGCCAGTGCCTCTGTACTACCACAGCCAAGGTGGAGTTCTAAAGTGAGCCACCTGGGTCTTGGGGCCTAACTCTGGTGTTAGAGGAAGCAGGGGCAGCCCCTGGTGGAGGGGGAGGGGGACTAGACTTTGTGGGTGGGGCTTTCTCTGTTGAAGAGGACCACTAAGATCAGTCTATCAAGGCTTGCACACCATACCTACCTACATGTGGTCCTCATCTGCTCTGCACTATTTTCCCTTCCACACGTCCTGCCTAGGCTTCATGGCTGCTTCTGCAGAATCTGCCAGTCTTCTCCAAAGGCCCAGGCCTACAGGGAAGCTCCTGTCAAAATGTTTTTTTCCAGGGCTGGACAAAGGCTTGTATGTAACCTCTAGCTTCCATCCCACTTCCGGCAGGAAGCTGCCTCTGTCCTAGCATAGCTGGGAGTACCCGTTGGCAGTGTTCTATTCATTGAGTTTCTCCTCTTGGTCCATGGTTCTGGCAGAAGTGGGCAGGGCCACAGTGACCTTAGGCTCAGCTATGTAGCCTCCAGCCTCGAACTGGCTTTCATCTGTGCCTGGGCTGTGAGATATGAGGCCTCCAGATAGGGAATACCTGCTTGATGTTCAGGAGCAGGGATTGAGGCACCAAGATGTTGTGTCCTTCCCTCACCCCCATTTCTGCTTAAACAGCTAGCTACCTCTTACCCTGCGAGAAGCCCTATCACCCCTGCTTATAATCTTGAGGGACACAGGGTCAGTGTCTCCATGCCTCAATCCCAAGCACTTCTTAATATCCTCTCCCTGAAAAATCAGTTCAGATTCAGAGGCTGGGTTGGCCATGCCACAGGTTAACAGGCTTGGACATCCTGGAACCAACTCACTCAGTGAGGGGCAGAGGAACCCCTGGAGTATTATTTCATGCCAGCCCTTTGGCCTATCCACGTCTGCCTGCCAGTCCACTGAGAACCTTGTGGCTATACCCTTCAACGGACAGCAGGACCTACCTCACTTGCTTTATTAAAGTCAGGAAGTAGCACAAATTCATTTTGGTTCCATGCTGGGCCTCTTAAAGGCGCTGTCACTAGGGGTTGCTGAGCTTTCCTATTGCTCTGCCTGCTGCAGTGTCTTCAGGTGGAGGGTATGCTGGCCCGAGGAGGCTCAGTCACCAATATCCCCCCAGCTACAAAGGGATGGACAGGAGAGTGCGACAGGATCCGGTTTATTCTCCTTGGCAGGGTGGTCCTGAGAGTGGCAGGTGCCACCCTGTCCCGGGCAGAGGGAGGGCCCGAGGGCCATTTAAGGCCAATGGCGGGAGAAGCAGGGGGGCTTGTAGCCCCTGGAATGCGGTGAAGCCAGGCCGAGGCCCGGAGGCAGCTGTGGTAGGCCAGGGCAGGGCGCCCCTACCATCGGGGGTGGAAGGCACCGGACTGTGACCTGACCATGACTCCAAGGCCGTGGACCAGGGCACACAGGCGCCCCAGGAAGTGGGGCACAGGGTCACATGACATAGAACATGAAACAGGCACATGGCTCACAAGCAAGCACATGGATAAGTGAGCACATATTCACAGGCTAAAGAGACACCTAGCCATGGCCAGGCTGGACACAGATACAATAGTAGTGTCACATACAGACCACATGGGAGACACAGAACTATGGAACACATGGTAGTCACCATGAACAGACCAGGCCACAGAACGTAAGGGACAAGGGAAGGGGCCTTTTGGCACTACTGCACTGGAATCATAAGAGTGGGCGGCGGGGTCTGGTCTGGGATACCCCGCCGCACCCTCTAGGCTTAGTCTGTCTTCCAAACTTTATTGAGCAGCTTTACCACCTCATCGTAGATGATGAACACGATGGCCACATCTAGGCAGACTCGGCCCAGGCGGGGAACAGTGCCCTTGTAGAACCTGGGTGAAGCAGAGGGTTGGAGGTGAGAATGATGGAGGAACAAGCTGGGGGAAGAGCAGGCAAAGTGTTCTAGAAAGGGCACTCTCCAGATACTGGAGGGACAGAAGAACGACAGCCCAGATAGGGCCTGGAATGGGGTCAAAAGCACTGCTCTATCCTACTCACGCCTTGGGTCCCTCATTCTTCAGGATCTGCAAGCCACAGTCTAGTGTGTTCCGGTATTTGTGTGCCTCCAGGCCCTGCAGGACACCAGAGGGCCAGAGTGCTTAGCCGCTAACCCGTCTGGGGTTCTTGTCCCCACTTTTTCAGCCCCCCGTACCTACCTGCATCCTGGTCTTGATCACATCCAGAGGCGTGTTCCCAAAGACACTGGCTGCACCAGCAATGGCTCCAAAGACCCCCGTGATCAGTGGATTCATAGGCTTGTTGGGATTGTCCCCTGAATTGGAGCACAGTTGCAGTCAGAACACCAGGGTAGGTCGGGGGTGGGGGGAGCTTAGAGTCAACAAAGAACCTAGGGTAGGGTCCAGGAAAGCACCCCTCCCCTTCCTGTCTGAAAGCCTTCAGTGTTCGGAACGGGTCTCTAGGCCACAGGAATACCTCGGTACCAGTTGCGAAGTGAGGTCATAACAAAGAATCGGATGGCTTGGTTTGAGCCCTGCTTCAGTACAGTTGCTGTGAGGCCTTGGTACGTCCCCTTTAGTCCTGGGGGCAAGCAGACATGGGGTCAGGCTGGAGCCTTCCAGGTCCCACCTGTAGGCAAGGGGGACCCACTCAAGTAGAGCCTCTTCCACTTGGCTGAGGTCTTAATTCTCTGGGGCTTACCTTGTTCCCGAACAATCTCCCTAACCCCGTGGAAAAATCCTCGGTACTTGGGGTTGGGGGAAGTCTGGTCGTGAATGAACTTCACCTGAAAGGGAGGAAGCAAAGGCGCTGACTACTGGTCACACCTGAACTTTAGCTAGCAGACCCAAGGCCCACTGAGGTCACACCAAGCCTGGAGATCCCCAGTTCTTCTGCATGAAATGCCCTGGCTCTCCTCCCATGCTGTTTTGGAGTCACTACACACAGGCCTCAAGACCCCAGAGGGGTCCCCAGCATCCTGTTTGCTATTTTCTACACTTGGGACAGTGAGTTATGTTAGTTTTTTTGTTTTTTTTTTTTTTTAACTCTAAAAGTCGATCTATGCCGGGCGTTGGTGGCGCACGCCTTTGATCCCAGCACTAGGGAGGCAGAGGCAGGCGGATCTGTGTGAGTTTGAGACCAGCCTGGTCTACAAGAGCTAGTTCCAGGACAGGCTCCAAAACCACAGAAAAACCCTGTCTCGAAAAACCAAAAAAAAAAAAAAAAAGTCAATCTAAAGATTGCTCAGCCGGGACTGGTGGCACACGTCTTTAATCCAAGAACTCAAGAGGCAGAGGCCAGGCAATCTCTGAGTTCAAGGCCAGCCTGATCTACAAAATGAGTCCCAGGACAGCCAAGGCTGTTACACAGAGAAACCCTGTCTCAAAAAAACCAATGAAACAAGACTTTGTTCATGTTTTTGTTACAGGTGGGCAGCCTCCACAGGTGGGTGGCCCCTTCCTGCCACCCCTAAGATGCACTCACCATGAACCTGGTGTGTATGTGTGGGGATCGTTCCTGCCTTCACCGTTTCCATGGGGCACACGGGCCTTAAAGCCTGGGATAAGCCCACGAGCCTCAAAGTACTCTGACCACCCCTGAAAGCCTCAATCTCTCACCTTGATGGTCTCCATGGGGCACACGACCATCACTGCCTCGGCCACGCCGGCGCCCAGACCACACAACAGCCCTCTCTTGCTGTCGAGCCGACCCTGAGCATCCCGCATTTGATTGCTGAGGAACTCGAACGTCCCGAACCTAAAGAAGAAGGCGTGTGAGAGGATCGCTGAGGCCACTCCCTCCGAGTCGCTCAGACAGAGCCAAGTCTCACCTGACAGCCGCCTTGGGTATGGAGCCGTAGAGCAGGGAGCTGAGGCCGCGGTACAGGCCCAGGACGCCATGGCTGCGGACAGTTTGCCGCACGCAGTCCCCTACGGGAGGCGCGGTCAGGACCCTGGCTCCTCCGCCCCACGGTGCCCCCCACGCCGCCCCGCGGCCGCCCCTCCTCACCGATGCCCCGGTACCGCGGTGGGTGCGCGCGTTCATCTAGCTGCAACTGCGTCTTCACGTACTCGGTCGGGAAGGTGATGCAGATTTCTATGCCTCCCGCCAGGCCGCCTGCAGGGACCGAACGCCCGGGGCTAGGGACACCCTGGCCCGGTGGACCCAGCCTCCGCCTCCGCCGTCACCGCGCGGCCCCTCCCCCGCCCGGACTTTGCAGCGTCGCGGCCCGCTACGGGACAGTGCCCACGCCCCCACATGGTGGTCTCCACCTGGCATGTCCAAAAGACTCCCGGGGAGAGCTGGCGCGTGGGCTGGGGGCCCGGGTCGCGCCCCCGCCCCTCCGGAAGTTGGGCGGTGCCTGGGCGTCCTCGGCCCACCCGGAAGCGCGGACAGACAGGCGGTTCCGAGTTGGGGTTCGGAGTGGCCCACCTGCCAGGATTGCCTTCCCGGGGTGCGTCAGCTTGGCCTTCCCGGACCCGGGCGCGGCGGCCGTCAGAGCGCGGGGCGCGCGGGGCGCAGCCATGGCGAGCAGGAGGAGGGGCGCCCGGTGTCGACCTCGGGTCCGAGCCTCCGCCGTGGGGCTCTCGGGAGGCGGAGGGGCCGGAGGCTACTGAGACGCCAACCGGTTCTGGTTCTGGAGGCGGGGCGGTCACGTCAGCTCCCGAGCTCCGCCCCGCGTGGTCTGAGCTGAGCCCCGCCCACGTCCCGCCCCGTGCCAGCCGGGAAACTGAGGCTGGGGCGGGGTGCGCTGAGGCACGCGTCGGGGCGGAGAGCGAAGAGCAGCCAATGGCCGAAGCTGGGTAGCGGACGAACGGAGCAACCGGGGGCTGGGGGCGTGGCCTCCGGACAGCGGTGCCGTGCCCAGGCGGGTAGGGTAGCAGTGGGTCAAGGTGCAGTTTCTCTAACTCTAAGAGTGGATACACGTGCGCCTGGAGCGCGCCTTGTGGTTATGGTGGGCCTCGAGTGACAGGATTCCCCGAGATCTCGGAGGCGGTAGGGACACATCTTCCCCTGTCGCGTGAGGCCAGCCTTCTGGACACATTGTAGTCACAGAGCTTGGCCTTCGTGTACCCTGCGGGGCAGGGCGATCACTCCACCACTCCCGGAAACAGAATTCTCCTAGGCAGGGTCCCCGGACAAATGCAGGTTCTCGTTCCTCTCAGGTTCTAGCAAGTCTTTAATGGCTGAAGGGCCTATTAAGTTGGCCTTTGTCCCTCCTACCCACACAATCACCAGGCAGAGCTGCTTTGCTCTGATAAACATGTTTTAATATTCATGGTCGGCAGGAGGCTCAAAGTCTTGTGAGGTCTTTGTTGCCGTACATATCCTCAAAGCCGCCTGGAGGGGGCAACCCTAGACAGCTTGGGGTGAAACTCCCAGGAATCTTTGCATGCGGTCTCATGGCAGCAGTCACTTTGGGTGGCCAGTGGTCTCCCCAGGCTCTGGATTGGCTCAGAAGCTAATCACTGGGCTTCAGCAAAAAAACCTGCCCAGATATTGTACCTCCCAGTTGGGGTCCTTTGTGGTTCTGGAGTGCCATGCTTCCCGGAAAGGTTAATAACTGGGTCGAGGGTGTAGTGTGAGCACAGTACCCACTGCACAAGCAAATTCGAGGAGGCTCCATGCAGGCAGGAACAGTAGAGTATCCATAGCAGATACAATAGGGCTGGTGGGCCACAGACTGGACACTTAGCTCAGGTGGACAATAGCTGGTGAGGGCCAGTGTGCCAGCTGCCTTAGTTCTACAGTATACTCCTCCCCACCTGTGTTAGCGCTACAGCATACACTCCCACCTGTGTTAGCGCCACAGTATACCCTCCCCACCTGTGTTGGCGCTACAGTATACCCTCCCCACCTGTGTTGGCGCTACAGTATACCCTCCCCACCTATGTTAGCGCTACAGTATACCCTCCCCACCTGTGTTAGCACCACAGTATACTCTCCCCACCTGTGTTAGCGCTACAGTATACTTGGGATCCAACAGCCTCTGCAGTCTTTTCTATGCAATCCCAGATGGGCTCTCAGTGCAAAACCCTTCCCAGCACACACACCAGTAAGAGATCCCCCAGATTCTGGTGGGTCACAGCACCCAGTCCACAGCTGGGCACAGAGTTAAGGAGAATGCTGGCTGTGCCAGTGTTTCTGGACACACTGAGTGCCATACCTGGTCACCACTGGGTCCTTCCCACCTCCACCCACCCATCTGAAGCCCAACCAGGGCAGGGCAGCATGAATTTTCTTTGTCTCTACTGCAGGGTGGCGCCTGCAGAACACGTGCATGCATAAGAGCAAGAAAGCAGCTCTTGTGCTCTCCGAGTACTCCTCTGGCTTGCTCTGTCTCTCGCAGGCAGTGAGCGTGTCTGTCTGCAAGAGATGAGAGCATATGGTCTGGAGCTCTAGGTAACCATGGAGGAAGGGGCTTCAAGACAGGAACTCCAGAATTAAAACTGAGGACATGTGTATTGGCATCTCTGAGGTCTGGCTGGGCCCTGAGTTCTCTCATGCTTTTCCCATGGGTCTCACTGCCATGAGAGATTCAGACCACCTTTGTCCTTCGTTAAATTGGTCTCTGTATAAGGCTACCCATAGGTTAACAGCCTTCAGGGAAAAGAGAAGCAGATGTCCAATGGAGGGCTGCTCTTACAGGGAGCTGCTGTCTGTGATCCTGGGTAATTAAGGGCTCTCATAAACTTAAACAGTCTTTGTCTCCTAGCAGCTTATGCCGTGTGGCCAGGGCATGTTGTCTGGACGGGATATTTTGCTGTAACAGGGTAATGGCCCTTCACTGGTCTCTGTGGGGTCCCTTGCTAAGGGCACGGAGCTTCGGGAGGTGCTCTAGGCAGCTGCTAGCATGAATGCCTTTGCAGGCTGGGGCTGGCAGCCCTATTCCCACAGACCTGTTTATTTTCTAATCCACACCAACCAGGCCAGCTTCCGTGCCTTGGAGTCATAGTACAAAGCCTCGGGGTGTGGCCTTGCAGCACACAGGGCTTCAAGCAGTCTCGGTGTTCAGCAGTAGGTTAGAAAGTACTCCTGAGAGATGGTCTTCCCAAGTATTAGAAACAACAAGTTTGAGTCAGGTGACACGGGTGCCTGGAGTAGGGCTCTGATACACTGTCATCTTGTCACTTCAGTGAGGTAATAAAACTATCCCCTCCTAACTGTTGAAAGGAATCATTCATTCATTTGTGTGGTAACATTCCTGCCAAGTGCTTGGCAAAAGGGCATCACCCCATTGGGGTCACTAACCAGTGCACCCCAGGCTCAACTGGCTGTTTTGCAGGACTATAACCTGGCCGCATAGAGCCCAGTGGGCTGTACCGAAGGTTTCACTGGATAGCTGTATCCCAGCTGGTACCCACTGCCATTGATAAAGCCACTGCCAGCCAGCCTGCATGTCTCACACTCTGGTGGTACGTGTTGGTGCAGTTCCTAAGGGGGCTGAGTAGAACTGATACAGGTGGTTCATACCCAGGCCTACCCCAGCCTCTCAGTGATACAGAGCAGGGCAGTACTGGGCAGAAAGCTTCTCAAGCCTGAAGGGAAAAGGTCACTCCTAAAGGCAAACCAGGGCTAGAGAGCAAACAGGCCTGGTCTTAAAGGGACCCACTACCAGAACTGGCCCAGGCTAGAGTCTCCATCAGGGATTGGCTGTGCCAACTGAGCCAAAGCTAATACTTATTTGCCCAGTCATTGTCTTATCATTTAGATGAAGTAGGATACAACTAAGCCCACAGAATTATGCCCCCAGGCCAGTTGTGCTCCAGGCAAGCAGACCATATCATGTACAAATCCTGAGGCACTCTGCTCACTTCCTTTAAAGAGTCATGGCAGCAGCCCCTTGGCCAGTCTGGGACTGTAAGACTGCAGCATTCTGCATGGATTGTGTCCCACAGCAGAGGCAACACGACCCGGAACCTGCATGCTGTTCTGCAGCAGAGCAGCACTACCTCCACCCAGTCTCTGCTTACTGCAGAGCAAGTGTGGATACATGACCAACCTGTTCCTAAAGAGGGTTCTGCAAGGGACCGAATGTGGTCTTCTATGGTCCTGCTGTATCACTCAAAAGTAGCATGTGAAGGTGGGACACTCAGAAACAGTGGCTCCAACTTAAGGCCAGACACCTAGATAGACAAGGAGAGTGCCAGGTTGCTGTGGGCAAGGAAAGGTACTGGTCCAGGTCCTAACCCAATATGGAGCAGTCATCAGTGTGGCTGGTGCTCAAGAAACAGGGAGCTGCTTTTTCTCCACTGTCCTCAAGCCCTTCCAACTGAGAGCCAGGCATGGTAGTGCCTAGGTTCTGTTTCCATACGTGGAAATGTGATGTGGCATGTTGTGATGTGTGTGTGTGTGTGTGTGTGTTTAGACATGCCTCCGTGAGCCCTGTGCATGCCAGGTACCACTCTACCACTAGCTCCACTCCCATGCTCGCAAGCAATCTCATTTACAGAACTCCCACCGGGAGAAAAGCCTGCCCCTGTGGCTACTGTTTCAAGGCACCTTGCTGGTTTGCCTCAGTGTTGGCTCTTCCTTTGGGACAGGTGTTAACTACCCTCCCTTTTGGAGAAAGGGAACGTCACTTGATGCCCAAGGACAACAATGAGGACTCAGAGCCTCAGCCATGCTTGCTAGCTGCTGTGACTCCTTAACAGTTGGCACATGGAGCTCTTGAGAGTGAGCAGGCATGATACCACCATGATAGCTGGTTTATGCAACTTTACTTTGCCCCACTGGGGACAGGCTCAAGCTGGACAGAGCTAGCAATGCCTTCAGGGTCTTGGCAGTCCCTTCAGGCTGCCCGACCGGACTAGCAGACTCTTGGATTCAGGTCTGAGCCACCGCTCATGGCAGAAACGTGGTTTCAGCTTGGTGTTAGCTTAGGTTTTTAATTTCTCTCAACAGGAAGTGAAGTAGGTGACAGGACGTGAATTCTGTCACACTTGTTAGATTGAGTTATAGCCACCTACACGCTGGAGAAGATGCCCTTTGTGGGGGCTTGAGAGACGATTTGGTGGTTAAGAGCATGTGTTCTTGCAGAAGACCAAGGATCAATTCCCAGCACACACATGACTCACAACCATCCATAATTTCAGTCCAGGGAATCCAACTCCCCGTTCTGACTTCCTAGGGCACCAGGAAAAAATTATGTGGCACATAGACATACTTGTAAGCAAAATACTCATATATATAATATATTAACATATA
>NW_004949166.1:842573-848705 GCF_000317375.1 Microtus ochrogaster | reverse complement strand
ATATATATATATATATATATATATATATATATATTAAAAGGAATTGCCTTTTATTCGATTCTTTCTCTACCCTCATCCTTTCTTTTGTTCTCCTGGACATTGAACCTAAGGTCTAATACATGATAAGCAAGTAAGCCACATTCATAACCTCCTCTGTTACTTTTTGCTTGTTTTCTTGAGCTATGTAGCCCAAGCTGGCCTCAGACTTAGTATGGATCCTCCTAACTCTACCTCTCAAGCGCTGGGACTGTAGGTGTGCCCAGCTGGTTCAGAATTTTTAAAAGTTGAGACTACGTTTCATGAAATTGTCTGGGCTGGTGTTGAACTTACTTTACGGCTGAAACTGGTTTTGAATTTTCTGCGCTTCTTTCTTAGCCTTTAGAGTAACGAGGATTACAGGGCTGTATCACCAGGTCTGGCATAAAAACCGTTCAGTCTGAAGAAATTTAGTGGGGTTTCATATTCCTCTCAGTTTTCACCCTGTTTCTAGAAGTGGCCACCCCCTTAGTGTCAGTGCCCCCGTCACCTCCATCCTTAGCAAGGAGCTCCTGCTGAAGCTCAGAACCAGGGCAGATGATATCCGCATCTGACTCCAGAGTGCTGGGATTATATGCCTGTGGTACTATGCCCAGCATCAAACCCAGGACTGTATGTCTGTGAGGCCAGCACTCTACCAACTGGATGCCACTCCTAGTCAACAACAGCCATCACACAACAGTCACCCAGCCTGCTTGTTTTGAGCAATGGGTTAGAGCCACAGTGTGTAAACCACTTAACCAAGGAGTGGGGGCATGGTAGTGCCTGATTCGAATCTTCCTGCAAGCAATCTTTTGGCGATGCACCAAAGCAGGACACCTACTCTCCCATACATCTCTTTGTATAAAGTTGTGTTCACCGATGGATGTCTCTGACATTATCAGAGACCTTCATGACAGCCTGCTGTACTGACTTGCCGTAACAGGCCAATTATGCCAATTTCTACTAATTACACCACAGATATGCCATTTGATTTGAGAAAGTGGTGGGATAACGCAGTGCTGTGGAGCCCGTGGGAGTGGTGGGATAGCGCAGTGCCGTGGAGTCCGTGGCAGTGATGGGATAGCGCAGTGCCATGGAGCCCGTGGGAGTGGTGGGATAGCATGGTGCTGTGGAGTCATGGTGCCGTGGAGCCCGTGGGAGTGGGATAATGCAATGCTGTGGGCTCCGTGCTTTTGGAGCTGACCACTCTGACACAGAGGCCTCAGAGTCCACGCTTGGTCACTATGTCCTGGAAGACTGAGATTCTTGCCTGGACAAGGGCTGGGCACTCTTGTACAATTAGGTGCTGTTGGTACCAATGTGGAACCCATAGGAGGCCGGAAAGGCAAAGTCAGAAACACAGTTCTTTGCAGTGTGTTTGCAGGCTCATATGCCTCTGTAGCAGCAGCCTCCTGCCTGCAGTCAGCTGGGAGCTCTGCTGAAATGCTTTGACATAGGACACTGTCCTGAGCTGGCTCTCAGTGACTGCATGGCGATGTGTTTTCCTCATGTGCTCAGGCGGCAAGCACCCTCCTGATCACTCAGAACACCTGGAAGGCAAGGCAAGCCTTCAATTCTCCAGGGTGTCTCTGCCTGAGTGCTCCCAGGTGACCCTGGCTGTCACCTTCCACACCCGTGCCACACTGGTGGGGCCCTAGGGAGATAGGCTCTTCGTTGTCCCCAGGCTGTGACTGAAGCTGACGTCAGACTTTTCCCAGTAACCCTTGTTCTGCTGCCGTTTCCCGATCTCTTTCTCAGACAAGGTCTTTGGCCTCCTGTACTCTGAGAACTTTGCCTTCCTTACCACACAAGTCATTTGGCACCATGCCCGAATGCTGCCATACAGGAACTCCTGTGTCAGGTGCCCACAGTCTAAGTCCCAGCACCTCTGCTCCTGCTGTTTGATACCTACTCTCTGCTGACTGCCTGTACTGACTGCCTGACCCCTGACTAATTCAGGTCTTCTCAGTCCTATTCAGGGCCACTTCTGTGCCTGACCTACTCTGGGGCCGGGGGGGGGGGAGACAGGGATGGCCTCGGTTCAGAGCGCTGATGTGTCTCTGGGAACCATGAGCACCTTCATGATCCCGCTGTCCTCCATCAAACCTCTGACTCCGCAGGGTAAGCACATAGTTCCTGTTTCCCGAGGAAGTGAAAACCCCCAGAAGAGCCCTCCCACTGCTCTGGGACTGTGGAAGTCTCCCTTACTGGCACAATGGATCACTAATTTCTGGTTTCGCTCCATACCAGGCTCCCAGAAACCCCAAATCATCACACCTATCCTGTAGGCTTAAGAAAATGCTGCTCTTTCCCCAGAAGCAAACAAAACACAATGATTCTTTTTTACCGTAGCCTCCTGTTACCCAGAGACTGCCACTGCTCCCTCACTCATTCCAGGACACCTGTCAGGAGAGCTGCCAATGTGCTCACTCCAATCAGACACCACTTCCAGACAGTGATGCAGTATTCAGGACACTACAGTCTGCAGCCTTCTCTGGCCACTTCCCAGTGCTACTTCTCCCTGCTCCTGGGCACTGAGGTGCCGACCCTTCAATCCCCATTCCCTCCTTGAGCAATGGTTGTCAGCGCTGGTTGGTCTGTTTTGCTGTCTTGTCTTCTTTCAGAAGCCTGAAACTTCCAGCCTTCTGTGTAGAGCTATGTACGTGGCGGCACAGCAGAGGGCAGACTTGTGCCCCAGGATCCCTGCCTCCCGGAGACTGTTCCCACCCCATCCGCTGTTTCAACACACCCAGGGGTTCCTGTTGGTTTCCTTCTCACACTGAGAGTCAGAGTCAGGCAGCCCTGACAGCTCTTCCACCAGGATGCACCTTGCCACTCTCCTCAGCCACGTTCTAGGAGCTGTGTTCCTGCACCAGCGGCACGTGACCCTCATCTGGAGCACAGCAGGGGACTCTTCTGCAGGAAATTCCACCCCACTGCAGAAGCTGGTCCCAGTGAGGGGCCCAAGCCTGAAGGTCAGTTAGTGCCTCCTACATCCACCTCTTCCCATCTCTCCTTCCCCATCCAGCAAGCAGGGAGCTTATTCCAGCCACCAAAGAGTTGGTGAAATCAACAGGGACACCAGAGATGCTGAGGACACAGAATATAATCAGTGACCTTAGAAGAGCCACACAGTGATCACGGCAGTTAACCACCATATCTGTCTCTGAAGACCTCTGCCAGCCATAGCCAAACCCTAGGCCCTGTGACATCTGCGTGCGCTGATGTTCCTGGAACACTCGACTAATCTTGACAAGGTTTCTACTAGAAGAAGCACAAGAGAAGAAAGGCATTCGAGTCCCGGATGCTGTTGGCACCCCCGTATACTAGCATGTCAGGTGTCTGATGGAGCTCATGGTTCCTGCAGTGAGGCCTACTCACCCTGTGTCTGCCAGTCAAGTTGCTGTGGCTGGGTCACTGCAATCTCTGTAAACTCACACGTCCTGTCCAGGTTTCCACTGTGTCCCACCAGGACCCAAGGCAGCTACTGGCCACCTTCTAGGAGCAGACATTCTTGTTTGGTTACCTATTCTGTCCGAAGTCACCTGACCATTTCAATTCATTGCAAAGCACTGGACACCAGGTGTTTCTTGAATGAAAGAATTGACAGAGACAGGAGCCACTTCATGGGGTGGGAGTGTCTCAGACACTGTTAGTGTAGCACCACTAAGAGAAAGGACAGATGCGTGGAGATGGTCTCCTGCATGGGCTTGGCTAGCTAGAGGTAGAACATGGATGCTGCTCTCTGTTCTTTGGAGGGGAGACAGTACAACAGGACATTATAGGCTGTGTGAAGGCAGGGAACAAATTAGTTCACTGGACAGGAACAGGGCTGGCTTGGCTGGGCAGCTGGCAAGGCTGCCCCCAAGTGGTAGTGCAGGTTTTGGCAGTTGACGTGGCCTCCAGATGACACGCGTACTGTGTCAAAGCGAGGCCATAGTTTGGGTGTGAGCACAAAAGAAGGGCTTTTTAGAAGTTTCCGTGGAAGGGGTAGGAAGACGGGGAGGGAAAAGGCAAGAAAACAAAGAGCATTTGTTTCCAGTTGAGGGCAGAGGCCTGGTCCCAGCATCTCTAACAAGCTTTGCTCTGTCACCTGTCCTCAGACGCCTCTTAAAGAGAAGAGTAAAAATGCCAAGCTGACAGATAAAAGAGATTTTGTCCATGTGACCACACTAGGAAAGGATCCAGTGGCAGGGCACTGACGGGAGGTGTAGGCGAAAGAGCAGGCAAGAGGTATGCATCACTCCTCAGTTGATTGACATCAAGAGAGATTCCATTTCCTGCTGGGTGTTGGGTAAAAGAGCAGGCAAGAGGTAAGATGCATCACTCCTCCTCAGTTGACTGACAACGAGACAGATTCTATTTCCTGCTGGGTGTTGGGCATTTGAACCCAGGACCTCATGCTTGTGAGGCGCAAGCTCTTGACCACCGAACCAGCTCCCGCAAGCCACTTTTTGATTGATGTTCCCCACCCCCACCCCGTGTTCTTTGTATAGATGTTCATTCTCTCTTAGACACAAACCTGGCTCTCACTCTGCAGGCTGTCCCCAGGCAGTGTTGTTTCCTTCATTGTGCAGACACAAGGTCCCATCTGCCCATCATTGGTCGGAGACACTGGTGTCCTGTTTAGAAAGCCCTTGCCTGTGCCTAAATCTGATCCATGTATTTTCCTGCTTTTCCCATAAACAGTTTCAGATCCTCAGTCTAAAGTCCTCGGTCCATCTGGAGTTATTTTTACTAAGGGTAAGAGATAAACTAGGTTCATTCTTTAACATATGAATATCCAGTTTTCCTGACACCACTGTTAAAGAGGCTGACTTTCCTCCAACGTCTACTTTTGGAGTCGTTTTCAAAACCCAGGAGGTGGTAGCTGCGTAGGTTTGTATCTGGATCTTCTGTTCAGTGTCACGGATCAACATGCATGTTTTGTGTCACCACCATGCGGGTTGTGACTATGTCTCTGTACTGGAACTTGAAATCAGTGTGGCGATACCACCAGCCTTTTTTTCCCCTCATGATTGGCTATCCAAGGTCTTTTGAGCTTCCCCTGGATTTTCAGATATTTCTTATATTTCACCGAATGTAGTGCACACCTTTAACACCAGCACTCAGGGAACAGAGATCAGTTGATCTCTGTGAATTTGAGGCTAGCCTGGTCTACACAGCAAATTCCAGGCTAACCAGGGTTATATAAAGCTTATTTCAGAAACAAGCAAACAAAAATAACTAAAATTATTTTTTGAGACAAGGTGTCTCTGTGGCTTTGGTGCCTGTCCTGGAACTAGCTCTTGTAGACCAGGCTGGCCTCGAACTCACAGAGATCCGCCTGCCTCTGCCTCCCGAGTGCTGGGATTAAAGGCATGTGCCACCACCGCCCGGCCTAAGATTTTTTTTTCTATTTCTGTGAAGAATAACCTGGGATTTTGATGGTGATTTATTCAATCTGTCAATTGCTTTTGGTAAGGAAGTCATTTTTTCACAATATTGATCCTCCTGATCTTACTGATCATTTCTATCTTCCAGTGCCTTCTTTAACTTTTCTCTTGAGTGTTTTAAAATTTTTGTTGTAAAGATCTTTGTCTTTTCCAGTTAGATTTCTGGTAAGTTTTGCATATGTGTGTGCTTTTGTGTGCATGTATGTGTGCATGGGCCTGTATATGATGAATGGGATCTGATTCCTCCCTCACCAGGCTTGCTACTGGTGTGTAGGAAGGCTGCGGATGTGGGTGTGTTCATTTAAACCCTGCCACTTTGTTGAAAGTGTTTAGAAGTTCTAAGAGTACCCTAGTGGAAACCTTAATGTTAACTGTCATGTCACCTGCAAACAAGGAGACGGTGACTCCCCCTATCTGCTTCCTTTTTATTTGATTTTCTTGTTTACTTGCTGTTGTTAGGCCCTCCAGCACTACACTGAGGAGTTGTTGATTTAGTGTGAATTCTTTGAATATTTTCCACTTGGTATAATATTGGCTCTAAATACGTTGTATTTTGCCTTCATTATGTTAAGGTGTATTCTTTCTATTCTTAGTTTGTCAAGAAGGGTTACATCCTCTCAAAATCATTTTCTTTTTTTTTTTTGTTGTTGTTTTGTTTTTTGTTTTTTTCGAGACAGGA
>NW_004949166.1:828908-831453 GCF_000317375.1 Microtus ochrogaster | reverse complement strand
TTCCTGCTCGGCTGGCGGCTAGACTCCCTTCCTGGTCGTACAGAGGGCTGACGGTGATCTGTAAGTTTTTTTCCCCTTTAAATAAATACTACCCTGTTAATTTTAATTCCAAACTGCTGTGGCATCGTTTGTGACTTACGTCTACACACATGGTGGCTCACAACTGTCTGTAACCTTAATTCCAAGGGATCTGGTGCTACCATGTGAGTGTGTACATCAAGTGCAAGTACTGTGCCTACATCCAGGCAAATCACTAATACAATAATATAAAAATAAAACTTAAAAATTGAATTAGCAAATGTGCACAATATTAGGTTCCATTATGGCATTTCCAAGCAAAATTAGTTTTTGTTAATTGTCTTCCTCCCTTGTATTCCCCATCCCCTTGCTCCTCCTGTCCCTTTTCCCCTCCCCCGAGAGCCTCCTTTCACTTTCATGGCACGCATGTCCTATTGCCCTATCTTCCTTCCTCAGCTGTCCGTACTGTCTCACGGTCTCCTCTCTAGTCCCATAGTCTATACCCACGTTCTCCCTCTTATGTGACTACATTACATGTAGGGTCTGTGCAGGCGGAGAGCATGGGAGTCAATCTGCAGTACTTCCTCCACTTGGAGTGTCTGCTGCTCTCTGTGTTCTTCAACGACAGGGACAGGATTAGGTTTCTCTTCATCTCCTCTCTCCTGTTTTCCAGGCTATGTTCTTGCCATTTCTTGAAATCTATTTCCAACACCTTTGTTCTGTAATCTATGCAGCAATTACATAGCACATAATCTTCCATGCAGAGTTTCTAAGTTTAACAGTGAAATAAGAGTCCACGGCCTCTCCCTACAAAGTTTCAAAGCCCTTGAAAGCCTTTCCAGCTTCAACAATTAATCTCTCAATGAAGCCTTCCCAGCAGGGCTTATGATGAGAGTGCACTGCAGACCAGCTCAGACTCTGCTGGTTTTGAAGCGGTGACAGAGGAAGGAACCCTATGGTGAAGATGCTCTGTGGCCTCCCAGGGCCTACTTCAGCCACTTCAGCCCGACATGCCCCTCTCTCCTGTAGCTTCCTTTCCTCTGCCTTCTACATCCTGTCTGCAGAGAGGCTCCCTGGTCACGTGCCAGCAGCACCCCTGTCACTCTGACAGCCCTGCCCACCACCATCTTGCTTCTAACACATACTTAGGTTGCAGAGTCCCTCATCAGGTGTGAACTCTGCCCGGAGCACTGTGGTCTCAGAGCAGCGTGCGCAAAGGGCAGTAAGAGCAGCAACTGAGGATGAGCCGTGAGACAGGCGGGTGTACAGAAGAAGCACAGTGGCGGCCTGAGACCCAGGTGGAAGTGATGGGGCTGGGAGCAGCTGGTTGTGAGGTCAGCCAAGGCTGTCCTGTGGGGTGGCTGCTGAGTAGGTATCTCTTGACCGGCTGTTACAAAGGCTATGACAGAGACCAGAGCTTCTTCAAATCCCTTGTCTCCGACAGTGCTATATTTCAGTGCCAACTGAATTGGGAAAGCAGTGGAATGCACTTGAGCTTTAAGTTGATTCAACACTTCATTTTAAAACATAAATAGTTTTAAATTTTAGTGTCTTGCTATCTTATTATGTAGCCCAAGCCAACTTGGAGCTTTCCTTTTCTTTTTTCTTTTTTGTTTTTTTGAGACAGGGCTTCTCTGTAGCTTTGGAGCCTGTCCTGGAGACTGGCCTTGAACTCACAGAGATCCACCTGCCTCTGCCTCCTGAGTGCTGGGATTAAGGACATGCACCACCATTGCCCAACTCAGACTGGAACTCTTGATCCTCCTGTCGTAGACTCCTGTGTGGTGGGATAAGGGACTGTATCTTTCCAGCTAAAAAGAAGGGGTAGGCTGGAGAGAGGTCTCAGCAGTTAACAGCAGTTGCTTCTCCTGCAAATCCTGGGTTCCCAGCATCCACATGGTGGCTCACAGCTGCCTGTGACTCCAGTCTCAGGGGATCCAACGTCCTTTCTTGGACTCCATAGGCACTGCATGCATGTGATGCACGGACACACATGTAGGTAAAACATCTGCACACATAAAAATAAATACATCCAAAGAAGGAGGAGACTGGGAGGACTCCTCAAAGGTGGTCTGGGGCAGGCATGGAAAGTGGGACCCTGTCCACCTTGGGAGCTTGTCCAGATGGGCTCGGTGCTGAGGGATGATGCTTGCCCACATTCTCACAACAGAAGAGGTGCAGGTTAGTCCCTGATGATCTGTAGCTGACTCTTAGCTCTTTTGGGGGCCCACCACCAAGCTCCCAAGTAAATACCCATGAAGACTTTTTATTTACTTATAAATGCCTAGCCATAACTTGACTTATTTCTTTCCAGCTTTTCTTAAATTATCCTATCTTTTGCCTCTTGGCTTTTTTTCTTTTTTAAAATATTTATTTATTTATTATGTATACAATATTCTGTCTGTGTGTATGTCTGCATGCCAGAAGAGGCACCAGACCTCATTCTAGATGGTTGTGAGCCACCATGTGGTTGCCGGGAATTGAACTCAGGACCTTTGGAAGAGCAGGCAATGCTCTTAACCACTGA
>NW_004949166.1:819206-827738 GCF_000317375.1 Microtus ochrogaster | reverse complement strand
ACAGTGATTCACCTGTTGACACCCACCAATCACAGTGATTCACCTGTTGACACCCTCATCAATCAGAGATTAATTAGCACACAGAGCAGAGGTGTCCCCAAGCAGCAGGTAAGATGACCAGTGCTGCTCCCTTGTGCTTGGTACTAGGGGTAGTGACTTTGGGAACCTATAATTTTTGTCAAGTATTACTCCACGGTGTGTTGACAGAAAAAGGATCTGAGGAGGTCTCACAACTGATAGGCATCTCAGCCATAAATTTTCAGCTTCAAATCTTGAGGGTGTCTGGAATCAAAGGAAGCCCAAACACCTCCCCCCCCCCCATGTGCTCAGTGGCAGCAGGAGATGCAGAAGTGCCACCCTCAGGACAAGTGTGCTGTGGGCAGACAGACAGCACTGTCACAGCAGGGGAGTTATCAGAAAGGCTAAACCTGAGGGACAGGCATGAGGTGGCACAGGCACAGGTCATCCATGGGAGCAGACACAGTCTAGCATCGTGGCCTCTCAGGAAAAGCACAGAGCCCTTTCACATATACATATATCCAGGAAGGTTTAGGGACAGAAGTAGGTTTCCACCTGCTGTCTGAGTCTGCCTTGGCCAAGCTAAGATTACCTCAGGACACACTTCTCTCAAAGTCTTTGTGTAATGAGGCTCTCTACTCTAGACCTGAAAGCAGCAAGCCGGGCCAGCGCACTTCAATAGGAGTGCGCCCACCGGGAGGTGGCTGCAGGCAATCAGTTAGAGCAGACACAACGATTAGCACAGCAGGAACAAAGACACTGACTGCAGCCCTGTGCTGTTGTGAGCCCCCCCACCGCCCTCACCCCCACCTCTCCTGTGACTGGGCTCTGCCTAGAGGGCTGTCTGATGGATATGGATTCCATTAAAACTGAACAGACTCTTTTCTCCTGGTCCCCGTGGAGTCAATCTTTTTCAGAGATGTCGACAGATGTCAGTAGCCTCAGGTAAGTCCCCAAGATGGTCATACTCTAATGACTGAGCAGCCTGGACTTTCGGCTAATGGTGTTTCCTAACGTTTATTAAAGTATAATGGCAAGGGGGCTGGAGAGATGGCTCAGAGGTTAAGAGCATTGCCTGCTCTTCCAAAGGTCCTGAGTTCAATTCCCAGCAACCACATGGTGGCTCACAACCATCTGTAACGGGGTCTGGTGCCCTCTTCTGGCCAGCAGGCATACACACAGACAGAATATTGTATACATAAAAAATAAATAAATATTAAAAAAAAAGTATAATGGCAAAAGTGGGCAGAAGACGAACAGGTGGACCTTAGGAGAGGCAAAGGGGAATTAGAGCCCTGAGGACTAAAGCATCAGGCTGGTAAGGGACTGGGGAGGCCCACTTATAGGACCACATGTTTAGGGCTGAAGCCACTTTCTGGGTGAGGCTTTGTTCCCTTGCTAGTCTTGGTTGTCCCTAAGCAGTGTGTCTAGCCATCTTGGAGAATGCCAAGGACAATAGAGACACTGTCTGTCAAGCGGACTTCCTGCAGAAACTGGGAAGTGTGCAGGGCCTGGGACAGTCTCCTTTGTATGTAGATAAAGGAATTTAGAAGCAGCTGCAGAACAGACCTGGAGGACAGTTTATTGACATCACGGGGAGAGAGAATGTGCACTTAATGGCAGTGCAGACAAGCTTGTGCTCCTGGAAAATGCTAGAACAGTGGTTCTCAACCTGTGGGTCATAATCCCTTGGGGGAGGGATTGTACAACCCTTTCACAGGGGTTGCTTAAGACCATTGGAAAATAGATGTTTACGTTACGATTCATATTACAGTTATGTAGCGAAATTACAGTTATGAAGTAGCAACAAAATAACTTTGTGGTTGTGGTCACAACATGAGGAACGGTATTAAAGGGTCACAGCCGTGGGAAGGCTGACAACCACTGAGCCAGAAGAACAAAGGGGTCCGGATGCAACTGCATCAGCTTGGGGGAGTGCTGTGGCTACATTTCTTTTGAAGGGGATAGTGAGTCTGCCATTGTGCTATTTTGTCTTCAGGTGTCCCGTGTTTCTTTCCACCTTTGGCACAGACTAGACTTGTTTAGGTTGTGCAATATGGTTTTCCTTTTGAATTTGGGAAGGCTCTTGCCTTAAAGGAGGCCAACTTACCCAGTCACGCCACTCTTGTTTCTGTTATGCTGGAGACAGTGAGCCCAAGGTATGGTGGTTAACATATTTATAAGACTGGTATAGATTTTAAAAATGAATGGACTGTGTGTTTTTTGACAGTTTTGTACATATTACAGTGTGTTCTGATTATTTTCACCCTCTCCTGTCTCCCTCATTGACACCCAGTTTCTTTCATGTCTTTTTATTTTTTAATTTTAATTTTTAAAGCTATCTTATTTTACACGCCAATCCCAATTCCCTCTCCCTCCCGTCCTCCCATTCCTCCCACTTTCTCCCCACCCTACCCCATCCATTCCTCAGAAAGGGTGAGGCCTCCCATGGGACTCAACAAAGTCTGTTACATCACTTGAGGCAGGACCACGGCCCTCCCCGCTTTATCTAATCTGAGCAAGGATTCCCTCCTTAGGCAATGTGCTCCAAAGAGCCATTTCATGCACTAGGAATAAATACTGTTTCATTGGTAGTGGTCCCACCAACTGCCCATGTCACACAACTGTCGCCCTCATTCAGGGGCCTAGTTCAGTCTTATGCTGTATCCTCAGCTGTCAGTCTGGGGTCAGCGAGCTCCCACTAGCTGGACTCAGCTCTTTCTGTGAGTTTTCACATTGTTTTGTGTTCTGAGTTTAACCAGGGTCATCTGTGTGACCATGGGTCTAAAACTATCAAATGGGGCCTGAAGGTCACAATCAGGTACATGATTATATACAAAGTTTTAATAAAGACTATATCCTGTGGAATTGGGTATGGAAGCACACACCTTTAATCCCAGCACTCAGGAGGCAGACACATGTGGATCTCTTTGAGTTTGAGGCCAACCTGGTCTACAGAGTGAGTTTCTGGACAGTGAGTTTCTACACAAAGAAACTCTGTCTCAAACAAACAAACAAAAAGAATACACTGTGGAAAAGACAGAAACACAGGAAAAAATTAGAGAGGGAGAGGGAGGAGAGAGAGAGACAGTCAAAGAGAGAGAGTGTGACAGACAGAGAGAGAGAATATGAGTAATAATGCCCCCCCCATGAGATGATGGAGTACTTTTATAATAATTAAGTTACTTGGTTGTGTCTCTGGGGTCATTTGAGGTAAGACATTGGGGTTAGTAGGAGTAATTATTTATTTATACCACTACCAACCACCAGGCCTGGTACAGACAGTAAGGATCTGATTATTAGTGGGAGAATTTTGATTATTTTAACCTTGGCTTTTTATTTTTGGTATTTAATTTTATGTGTATGAATGATTTGCCTGCTTGTATTCATGTGCACCGTGTGTGCCTGGTGCCTGCAGAGATCGGAAGAGGACATCAGCTCTCTAGTTCTGGAGTTGCTTAGCACTGAGCCACTACATGGGTGCGTGGAATTGAACACGGGTCCTCTGCAAGAGCCATGGGATATTCCAGAAGAAATGTGGGTATATATCAGTAAACCAGCCCCAAAGAGAGGGCATTTGGGCCACAGGCTGCCCAGCTAGATGTGCAGGACTAGCTCAGCCCCTGGGAACCCAGATGATTCGTTTTGAGTTCCAGATGCCAGACACGATGTTACAGGTTTGTTTGCTTCCCTTGGTGCCACCTTCTGGTGGCAGCCCATGTAAAATGACATAGAAGAAGGAAGCATTTACTTTTTGTCTGTTTGCTGTCCCTCTCACTGGCAAGTTCATCTCTCCTGATGCATTCATCAGCATTCCTTTGCTGATATTAGAACCACTAGCACAATTTATAACAGAAGCACTGTTTTAAATTCTAGACCAGCACTGCCAAATAAAATTGACTATGATGTTGGAATTATTATCACGTTCGATGACATTGCAAAACGTGCATAGACCAAAGCAGTTCATAATCACAAAGTCAACACCCCAGGAGATACTCGAAGGATGCTACATACAGAGGAGGCAAGGCGTAGTCACAAGAGCACAGGGCAGATGCATTCCATGAGAGGAAGTGTGGAACAAAGGAAAGAGGAAGCAGTCCTTCATGCCCAACACAGTAAACCAGCAAACTCCATGCTAATAGGGGATAAAGTAAAGAACAAAGAAGCCTACCAGAACAACTGCGAACAAAATTTCAGGAACTAATAAACATCTCTCAAGAAGAACTTTAAAAGTACATAACCTCAACACACCAATGGAGACAGAGACTTACCTACTGGCTTAGAAACTGTATCTAGCTATCTGTTGTTACTAAGAAACACATCTTATTGCTAAAGATTCCTATAGATGGAGAGTCAATAAATGGAAAAGAGTCTAATACATGAATGGGAACTGAAAACAAGCTGTTATAGCTATTCTGACATCTGATAAATGAGACTTCAGGTCAAAATTAATCAGAAGAGACAAATGCCATTATTTATTAATAAAGAAAATGATTTATTAAGAAGGCACACAGGGGTTGGAGAAATAGCTCAGTGGTCAAGAGCACTGGCTACTCTTGCAAAGTACCTGGGTTCAGTTCCCAGCACCCACATGGTGGTTGAGAACTGTCTGTAACTCCAGTTCCAGGGCATCCAACGCCTTCTTCTGAACTCTGCAGGCACTAGACACATACATGGTACACAGACATGCATGTAGGCAAAATACCCATACACATGCAATAAAATAATGGTATTAATAGAAAGTAGATATAACGACTGTAAATGTATTTGTATCAAATGTTTGGTTTCCCAACAAACAATAATGGGCCTAAAGGTTATACAGGTCTTGGTACTATACTAGTGGGTAACCTTAATAACAAACTCTCACCTCTAGACAGTCACCTGACCGAAAAACCAATAAAGAAACCTGAGTTCAACTACACCATAGATCAAATGGACTCAACAGATATGTACAGAATAGTCCATACAATGGAAACAGAATACACATTCTTCCCCACAGCCTATGGGAAGCATCTCTAAGATAAACCACATGCTAAGCCACAAATCAACCCTTACCGAAACCAAAGAGCTGAGATACTCCCTTTTATCACCATGCCTGCATATACTAAACCGTTCAAAGTGGACCAAATATTTGAAGACCCGCAACTTTGAAACTACTATAGGAAAACAGATAAAAATACTTCAAGGTGCAGGCACAGGTGAGGATTTTCTGAAAAGGGACTCCACAAGTGCAGGGAATCGGATCATATTAAAATTAAAAAGTTCTGTACAGCAGACTAACGCTCAGAGCATGAGGAGACAGCTTCAGAATAGGAGAAAAACTTTGCCAACTACGCGTCATGGAGGAATTTTAATCTAGGATATATAAATAGGTAAAAAGTTAATCAACAAAACTCCAAACTACCCAATCAATAAATGGACTGATTAATTAAACAGAGAATTCTCAAAAGAATAAATACAAATGGCCAGCAAATACTCGAAACGTGTTCAACACCAATGTTAGCCCCCAATGGAATGCAAATTAAAACCTCTTTGGGAATTCCATCTTAAACCAACCAGAATGGCTATCGTCAAGAAAACTAATGATCCTGTGAGTATAGCAGAATATCATTAGGAATCATTTCATTGGCTTTTTTTCATCAGCTGGGTTTGTTTCTACCTATGTCTCTGAGCCATTCAGCTTCCAGATCCCAGCCATTCAGACAGCGTCACCTGACCACTGGGCTCTGTGGTAGTTTGAATGTCACCGGCCCCATAAGTACATAGGGAGTGACACTGTTAGGAGGTGTGGCCTTGTTGGAGTAACTATGTCTTTGTTGGAGGAAGTGTGTCACTGTGGGAGTGGGCTTTGAAGTCTCATATATGCTCAAATCATTCCTAGTGTCTCAGACCACTTCCTGTTGCCTAGGGGTTAAAGATGTAACTCCTTCTCCATGACCATGTATGCCTGCATGCCGCCATGTCCCGTCATGATGATAATGAACTAAACCTCTGATCCTGTAAGCTACCCAGTGAAATGTTTTCCTTTATAAGAGTTGCGTGGTCATGGTGTCTCTTCACAGCATACCAACCTTAACTAGGACAGGTTCCCTCTGGTGGCATGAACCTCTAATTAGGTCAGTCATTGGCTGCCAATACCTGCTGTAGGAAGCTGCTGGTTCATTTCCCTGCTGCCCGGCAGCTCAGATCCAAAATAACCACATAGATACTGTATTAATTAAATCACTGCTTGGCCCATTAGCTCTAGCTTCTTATTGGCTAATTCTTACATCTGAATTTAACCCATTTCTATTAATCTGTGTATCACCACTTGGCTGTGGCTTACCGGGTAAAGTTCTGTCTGGCATCTGTCTCTGGCTTCTCTGCCTCAGCCTTCTTTCTCCCAGTTTAATTTTCCCTGCCTACCTCTGTTCTGCCCTGCTCAGGCCTGAGACAGTTTCTTTATTAACCAATGGAATTCACATCATACAGAGGGAAATCCCACAGCAAATACCCACAATCTCTGAGCCACCATTGATTGCCCTAGCACATCTTTCAGACAGGATAGATTGTAGGTCATAGGTTTTGTGACTGGGCTGGTTTTCCAGGCGCATCACTGGGAGTCTAGCCTGATTACAGAAGACACCCGTTCAGACTCCTAATCCTCCATTACTAGGCATCTTCAGTAGGTCACCCTCAGAGGTTCCATATCACCCCTAAATGCCCATCTATTGTAATTGTCTCTCCCTCTGTTCCCTCCCTGCCCCCTGTAACCCCTCCTGTTACCATACCCACCCACACCCTGTCTGCCAGTCAGAAAGGCTTCCTCCAACAGTTGATGGGAGAAGATGCAGATACACATAGTCTGATGGAGGTGGGTCATCTGTCTATCTGTTGCTTTCATTGGTTAATTAATAAAGAAACTGCTTGGCCCTCTGATAGGGTAGAATTTAGATAGGCGGAGTAAACAGAACAGAATGCTGGGAGAAAGAAGCCGAGTCAGGAGTCGCCATGATTCTCCCACTCCAGACAGATGCAGGTTAAGATCTTCCCTGGTAAGCCACCTCGTGGGCTACACAGATTATTAGAAATGGGTTAGATCAATATGTAAGAGCTAGCCAATAAGAGGCTGGAACTAATGGGCCAGGCAGTGTTTATTTATTTTTCTTATAAAAGAAAGAATTTAATTGGGGACTTGCTTACAGTTTCAGAGACTTAGTCCATTATCATGGGAAGGGCATGGCTGGACCACAGCAGTACCCATAGTGCTGGAGCAGTAGCTGAGAGCTACATCCTGATCTGCAGGCAAAGACAGGGAGAGAGAGACTGCCAGGCAGTGTTTAAAAGAATACAGTTTCCATGTAATTATTTCGGGGCATAAGCTAGCCATGCAGGCGGCCGGGTGCCGGAGACGCAGCGCCGCCGCCGCTCCTATCACAACAATAGTCAAACATTAGGTAGAATTTGTAGAACTTTGCAGAAGAGGGGGAGGATGGATTATAGGAGCCAGAGGAGTCACGGACACCTTGAGAACATGGCCACAGAGTCAACTAAGCAGGGCTCCTAAGTACTCACAGAGACTAAAATGGCAACCATAGAGCCTGCATGAGTCTGTGCTAGGTCCTTTATATGTATTACGGTTGTTTAGCTTGGGTTTTTTGTTAGACTCCTAACAGTGGGAATGGGAGTCTCTGACCTTTTCTCCTGCTCATGGGACTCTTTTCCTCTTACTGAGTTGCCTCATCCAGCCTTCATATGAGGCTTATGCCCAGTATTATTGCATCTTGTTAAGCTGAGTTCAGTTGATATCACTGGGAGGCCTGATCCTTTCCGAGGGGAAACAGAGGAGCAGTGGATCTAGAGAAGAAAGAAGGTGAAGAGAGGATGAGGAGGAAGGGAGGGAGGAGAGGTTGTAGTCAGGATGCGTTGTGAGAGAAGAAGAAATTATAAAATAAAATAATAAACAAGGAAGCAAATGATAGCAAATGCTGGCGAGCATATGAGTAAAGAATCTGTATCCACTGGCTTCCATACTGACGTGCCTTACTAAACAGGAAACAGAACACGATAGCAAAGACCAACTATAGATACTGATTTATTGATTCACTTGGTGATTTACTTAAAGCATTGCTTGTACTGTTTACTGCCAAGCTTAACTTCATGATCTGGAACAGAATGACCCCGACAGGGGCCAAGGCAATTGAAAAGTCCCAGCCCCAAGGTAGTCTTTGCCCTTAGCAACCTGACCACAAAAGCTTACACTTGTCAACTATAGCATCTGCTGTTGGGGAATATTATTGTAAGGTGTGTGACTTCTGTTTGCGCTGCATTTGTTTAGCTCTGTGAAGCTGTGGTTCTTTGCCTGCCTAAAACACAGAGCTGAATGGCCAATAGTGAGACAGGAGAAGGATAGGTGGAACTGGCAGGCAGAGAGGATAAATAGGAGAATCTGGAAGAGAGGGAAGAGCACAAGAGGGCAAGGGGAGGAAGATGTCAGAGACCTGCCACCCAGCCACCCAGCCAGCCAGCCACCCA
>NW_004949166.1:802659-818325 GCF_000317375.1 Microtus ochrogaster | reverse complement strand
CAGCCACCCAGTCACCCAGTCACCCAGCCACACAGTCACCCACCCAGCCAGCCAGCCAGCCACTCAGCCAGCCACCCAGCCAGCCACCTAGCCAGCCAGCCAGCCAGCCAGCCAGCCAGCCACCCAGCCAGCCACCCAGCCACCCAGCCAGCCAGCCAGCCAGCCGTGGAGTAAGAAGGAAAAGAAGATAATACAAAAATAAGAAAAGGAAAAATCCCAGAGGCAAAAGGTAGTCAGGATAATTTAAATTAAGAAAAGCTGGCAAGAAACAAGCCAAGATAAGGTCAGGCATTATAAGCCTCCATGTGTGATTATTTGGGGAGCTGGGTGGTGAGCCCATAAAAGATCCAAAAGAGTGAAGAGTAAAAAACAACTAACAACAATTTGCCTTTGAAAAGCAAAAAAGCTAACTGCCATGTATGTTTCTGGAAAAAGTCCTGCTTGTACACTTGCTCGCGCACCTTGTGGTTTTAGAGCATAAAATGAATATACAGACTGGATTTGGGACTGAAGCCTTTCAGGAACTGTCCTGGTGTGTGGTTTGAAAGAAAATGGCCCCCAAAGTGAGTGGCACTCTTAAGAGGTGTGGCTTTGTTGGAGTGGGTGTGGCTTTGTTGGAGGAAGTGTGACCCTGTGGGTGCAGGCTTTGAGTTCTCCTATGCTTGTCTGAGACTGCTCCATTAAATCAACCCTGGTACCTGGATGTGGCATGAGCCTAAGGAAATGTCAGACTGAAAGAAACTGAGACAGAAATACAGGATAGATTCAGGACTGCCAGTAAATAGTGCACAGCTCCGAATTTATTTCTCACCCAGCATGTATGCTAATTACAGGCAAAAAGCAGCCCAAAGAACAGCATAATCAGTTAACCACCTCCCTGCACTGTCCTTGAGAGAAAGAAGCAAGTAGCAGTGGCCTCATTATCTATCACGCGAATCCTGCTAGCAGCAGTTTCTTTTTCTATCTGGATGTGCCTTTGGCTGGCATTTACCAGCCTGTGTCTTTGTAGATGATGTGATATTTCTCATGAGCAAAATGCTCTTTCCCATGGGCTTAATCAGAACATTCTCACAGCTCTTAACAATACCGGAGCAGGCAGAGCAGGCAAGTTTGAACTCAAGTCAGAATAAACTCCAGATGGAAACTGAGTCACTTTGGGGCTATCCCTTATGCTCAAGCTATTTCCAGTGTCACAGTCTAATTCCCTCTGATCAAGATGTAGCCAGCACCATGTCTGCCTGCACGCTGCCATGTTCTACACCATGTGATAATGGACCAAACATCTGAACTGTAAGCCGCCACCTCAATTAAATGTTTTCTTCATAAGAGTTGCTGTGGTCATGGTCTCTATTACCTTCTATGTAAAAACACAACATTCTTCCCCTAGAGAGGGAAGAAGCAGGGACAGAATCCTAGAGACTGGGCCTGACAGGCACAAGCATGCTGGCATCAGGAACCTGCATTTCATAGATTCCAGAACTGTGGGAAATACCTTCCTAGTCTCACCTAGGTTTGGGGCCTGTCTGAGACAGCAGACTAAGACAGGCTATCATTAGAAAGGTGAAGAGCAAGCTACAAACCGAGAGAAAATACGTTCGTCACATAGCTGGCTCATGTTCAGAATATATAAAGAACTTACATCTTAATAATTTTTCCCCAACATATTATTTGTATTAATTATTTGGGAATTTCGTACAATGCATCCTGATCACACTCACTTTCTGTTCCTCCCAGATCTACCCTCCTACCCTTGGACCCTCTCCAAAAGCTCCATCAAGTCCAATTTGTGACGTTCATACACTCGCTGGAATGGGGTCAGAACTCCCTGTGGCCAACCCTTAAAGATAATTGAGTCCTTTCCAGCCCCCACCCCTTGCCAGAGGCCATCAACTGTGAAGAGCTACATTTCGGCATCTTTATCATGGCTTTTAAGGACTCTCTTCAATAGCTTCCTTTCTTGGTGCAGGGGGAAAGGTTGTCACAGAACCCTACAATGTGTTTCATTATCAGTTATGAGTTTGCAGTCATTGATACCGCTGCCAAAGACGCTTTCTTGCCTGTAGCAGCTGGAGGCAGCAGGAATCACAGATATCAGCATGGTCTCCAGTGGCAACGCGGACCACGGATATCAACATGGTCTCCTGCAGCAGCCTGGACCATGGACGTCAGTGTGGCTTCAAACAGCAGGATGGGTCACAGACATCAACATGGCTTCTAACAGCAGCATATATCACAAACACTAACATGGCCTCCGGCCGCAGTACGGACCACAGAAGTCCCTCAGAGGAGACTCAATCCAGAAAATGAAGCACTCTTCTTAGACATCCTGTTGCCACTCAAAGTCAGGGTGACCACGAGGCTGTGCAGCATGTCAGGGCCAGGACTGCGAGAGCTCCAGGCTGCTGTGCCACCTTGCTCTTGGCTCTGGCAAAGCCATCATGTTTTCAGCCCCCAGTTGGCTGTACCAGAGCCCACACTGACCTCCCCCCAGCAGCACGAGCAGCACAAGCAGCAGCGTGGAGGCTCCATGTAGTGGGCAGGACCTGTGGTTGGAACAGGTCGAGGTGGGTATGGTGGTACGGGAGCCTCCCAGTGGTCCGAGGCCCCACTCAGCAAGAACATGCTCTTTTGTCTTCTGCAGCCAGGCTCCCACACTTGTCGTGGTCATGCACTGCTCCACCCTGCCATCTTTTTTCCAATTCCATGAAAGCACTTTTTAAAAATTTATTTTATTTATTTATTTACTTACTTATTTTTGATTTTTCAAGACAGCTTTGGAGTCTGTCCTGGAACTCGCTCTATAGACCAGGCTGGCCTCGAACTCACAGAGATCGACCTTCTCTCTCAAGTGCTAGGATTAAAGGCATTTGCCACCACCGCCCGGCCCCACGAAACCACTTTTTAAAAGCATCTTCACATAAGACCTGCTGTTTTGTTTTTTTTTTTTTTTTAAGTTGGAGACACCGCGTGTCTGTAGGCTCATCCTTCAACACCTCATCCCCACAAAGTTTCTGCATGTCTCTCAGGTGCCTCTGCTGCCTTGAATCTCTGATATTTTAATTATTTAACAAACAGCACAATTAAGAAATGGTCTAGTGTCCTGGGTGGGATACCTGCTCTCAAGGTATTGATCCGGGTGTCCTGGAGCTCCCCCATTGCTCTTCACTTTCCACTAGGATTTGAAGGTAAGAGCCTATTGCTGACCAGCATACTTTGGTCACAGGCCATGGAGAAACCCAGCTGGTACTGACTGGGAAGCTTCCTTTCTCATGGCTAGTGCATTGGTTAATATCTTTGTCAACTTGACATAAGCTAGAGTCATAAGGCCAAAGAGTTGCTTCCATCAGCCTGGCCAGCAGGCAATTCTGGGGAGCATTTTCTTAATTTATCATGGATGTGGGAGGTCCCAGCCCTTGGGTAGGTGATCCTGAGAAATATGAACATGAGCTTAAGGAGCAGGCCACTAAGCAGTATTCCTCCATGGCCTCTGCTCCCGTTCCTGCCTCCAGGTCTTCTGAGTTCCTGCCCTTACTTCCCTGAATGAACTGTGACATGAACATGTAAGCCAAACAAATTCTTTCCTGTCCATGTTGGTTTTGGTCAGCATTTTATCACAACAAAAAGCAAACGAAGTCAGTTAGCTTTTTTATTACTAGGTGGCTAGTAATAAAACCAACAATCGTACTCAACTTTGAACCTTGCGAGTTCATAATAACAGTAATAACCAGCATGCCAAGATACATACATGGATACTGAAGTGTAATTCTAATTAGTCTCTAGGAATCCTCAGACTGAACGGGCCTGTCTCCACTTGCCTAGCGCTAGGATTAAAGGCGTGAGCCTTCCAAGTACTGGGATCAAAGACTTGAGATCCCAAGTGCTGGGAACAAAGGCATGAGCCACCACCATCTGGCTCTGTTTCTCTTTTAGACTGGTTCAATTTCTTATAACCCAGGGTGGCCTTGAACTCCTAGTTTTCCTGCTTCCTCCTCCCAGGTGCTGGGATAAAAGGTGTGTGCCACCGCTTCTGGCTTCTATGGTTAATCAGTGGCTAGCTCTGCCCTCTGATCTCCAGATAGGCTTTATTTGCCAGAACACAAACCAAATATCACACAACAGGATATAATAGTGGTACAAGTGTTATGGGGGTTACCAACTGCTTTCTGATCCAATTTAGGAAGAAAATGCATGCTTGACACTGAAAATCTGGCCAAGAACTCATGGATGGAGAGCTCTTAGATCCCAGGGATGAACCTAATGCTATTACTTAGCTAAATGGGCAGAAGCCCAAGCTGTACACTGAGTTCCTACCTCTATATCCACTTTAGACCTCATTAGAGGGGTTTACTTGTAGAGTGGATGGCAGTTAATACAGAAACTCACAGTTGGCCAAGGATCAGAGAATAAAAGACCATGTAGTGCTCAGCCATACTGGGGCATCTATATCACGTGTCTTTTCCCACAAGGCTCAGGTACTGTTGTAGAAAGGGGGCCAGAAAGCTGATAGGAACCAGAAATCAGGGAGAGTCATTGGATATGAGAGGAGTACCGCTGTGCTTGCCCGCACAGGACAAAGTCAGCCAGCTGTCCAGAACTCTGACTGGGGTTGGGGAGTTATTGACAGATGATGGATGCTGGGGGAAGGGGAACAAGTTTTCTTTAAGGGTGTGGCCCTTGGTAGGCTAACCATGCTTTAGTGAATAGCTTCACATACATGAGTATATGGATAGCTCAGACTGGTTCTGGGGATAGTGGGGGATGAATATGATCAAAATACATTGTATACACATATGAAATATTCAAATAATTGGTGAAATATTATACATTTTAAAAGTAAAAAGTTTTGCTGGGTGGTGGTGGTGCACGCCTTTAATCCCAGCACTTGGGAGGCAGAGGCAGGTGGATCTCTGTGAGCTTGAGACCAGCCTGGTCTACAAGAGCTAGTTCCAGGACAGGCTCCAAAGCTACAGAGAAACCCTGTCTCGAAAAACCAAAAAAAAAAAAAAAAAAAGTAAAAAGTTTTAAGAAGAGAAATAGGCTAATGGGCTGGGGAGATGGTTTAGTGGGTAAAAGGGCTTGCCACTCAAATTGATCTGAATTCAATTTCCCATGTAAAATAGTGGGCATGTCCTTAAATGTCTGTAAACCCACAGCAGGGCTGTGGAGACACAAGGATACCCACAGGTCATTGGCTACTCATTCTAGCAGAAACCATAAGTTCCAGGGTCAGTGAGAGACCCTGCCTCAGAGAATAAGGCACAGAGTACTTATGAGCATACCTGTGCTCATGTCTCACACAGACCTGTCCATACAGGAACACACAGGAACACATATACACACACAAATAAACAATGTCTTAAAAAATGAATCCAAAACTTGTAAGTAGTGGTAAAAGTAGGTAAGTATGTGGCAGGGATAAATGGAAAAATAGAACCAATAAAAACTAGAGGTGGTGATTACGACAGGGACCAAGGGCTGTGTTATGCTGGAGACCCACAAACTGAGGGAGGAGGACAGCTAAGGGTGTTTTTTAAAGGTGGTGAGATTAGGAACAACCATTCTTGCTAATGGTATTGTTGGGAAACTTTAGCCAGTGCAATGGACATAAAGCAGTTGGGTCTCCGTGGCAACAACAGGAGGAAAATAGTTACATACATGGTGTAGGGGAAAGTGTGCCTTGGTGGTACTGGGGCTTAGAATGTGACCTCAAAACTAGCATTCTGGGGCTGGAGAGATGGCTCAGTGGTTAAGAGCTCTGCCTGCTCTTCCAAAGGTCCTGAGTTCAATTCCCAGAAACCATATGGTGGCTCACCACCATCTGTAATGAGATTTGGTGCCCTCTTCTGGCCTGCAGGGATTAAAAAAAAAAAAAAAACAACTAGCATTCTGAATGTCACTCTCTTTGCCCTGCCTTTCTGTACGAGCTGGTGTTTGGAGAATTCTCTAAGCTACTTCTGAAAGAGATCATTACCCTGACAGGCACCTGGCCTCTATCAACAGGCAGTGTCAGGGGTCCCCAGTATCCTGCCATTAGGCCACCCTGTGCAGCAAAGGAAGCATCCTCGAATGAAGCCGCTCACACACCAGCTACCTCAGAGCTGCCCCTGGGTGGCCACAAAGCAGCTGCTTAGCACAAGTGCAGCTTCTTTCCAGGAGCATCTGAGCTGGACTCAGGAAGTCCTGGAGCTCTTTGCCAGAGCGAGGACCTAGTCCAAAGCTGGAACCCAGCCTGCAGAAGAAAAGACCAAGGTGTCAAGACACAGTGAGTATGCAGCTCATACTCAAGGCAGAGTTGCGTGTGCTGATAGCTTGGTGTTGGGAAGATTCTTACTTCTTGCTTGCTTTAAATCCAGTTGCATGTAGTGTTGGGGACTCCATTGTTTTGTTTTGTTTCCCTGTAAGACCTCACACTATTTTTAGGTCTCAGTGTATAAGTTTTTTTTTTTTATCAATTATTCTTTTTTAAAAAAATGTTTCTTGTCTCAATATTACTGTGTTTCTGTTCCTTTAGTTATTTATGTATGTATATGTTGTGTGTGTGTGTGTGTGTGTGTGTGTGTGTGTGTGTGTGTGAATTAAGGCATGTGTGTATTATAACCCCACCAGGCAGTCAGGATGGGCCCCAGCAACCCTGGAGGTTTCTTCTGTTGAGCCAACAGCTTGGGGACTGCTTCTGAAGATATTTTGATTCCTAGAAAAACCACAGAAACAGGCAGCTGACAGTGAGCTTCACAGCCTTCCCATGGAGGCCCAAACTCTTTGCAAAGTCCCCTTTCAACCGCCAAACAAAAAGCTAGAGAATGTCATTCACCTTTGAGACCCTTTCTGGGTGACTGTGTCTCAGTGACTGGGGCCAGAGGGACCGGATTGGGTGGGAAGGTCTTGCTGAGAACCGAGCTGCGGGAAGAATGAGCTACCATTTGGGATTTTTTGGGACTTTGTGGCCCACCTGCTGCCGCCACCACTGACCACACACATGATCACAGGCAGAACCAGAAGGTCGCTCTGACATCCAGAGTTCAGCTATCATTGTTTGAAACTGCAGTGTCTTGGGTGGCCACGAAACAGTAGGTAATCATTGTGTGAGACTATTTCTGGTGAGACCTGAACAAATGTTTACTCACCCCAGACAGAGAGCCACATCAGTCCAAAGCAAAGATACCACGAAAGTTCAACTTTGTAGAGCAGTGAGTTTTTATTGGGGTTACATACAGGAAGAGAAATGACTCAAAGGCAGTTGCTTCACCAAAGCCCACTTCGGCATGGGTGACAGTTTTTGTTATGGGTCTGAGGCTGCTCAGATATTCACCACGACAATGACCTAAAAGACATCTAAATCTCTGCAAAACCAAGTCCAGTGACCAGGCGGAGGGACCAGAACGAGGTGGAAAATTCTGAGCCCTGGCTATCAAAGCAGCGGTGGCAAAGAGGACAATGAGCACAATGACAGTGTCTCTCCCGGCCCCAGTCAGGTCACGGTTTTCCGAGGGTACCAAGCAGAACTGGTGTGGTCCAGAGACATCTGTTTAACATGAAGGCTCCCAGCAAGGCCGTGGCTAGTCTTAGATTTGGAGACAAGTGAGGCAGGGTTGGGGGTCACTGTACCTATGGAGGTGGTAAGTGGGGTGGACAGGTGTAGGGGTGTGTGGTGCGGGCAGCAGCCAGAGTTCCGGTCCTGGCTATAGACAGAGGACAGTGGAGGAAGCAGAGAGACGTACTAGCAAGGAGCTGCCCCAGCTGTACCCATGCCCTCATTCTGTCCTCTTGGTTGGTGTGGAAGCCTTTTCCATATATGGAAAAGGTTAAAGGGGGCACAGAAACACATTTCAAGGGATGGGACAGCAAAAATGAAACCTACAACCATAGGACACAGATTGGTGCTATTTTCTGAATTGAAGATTCTGACCAATTGTTTTAAAATTATTTTCAAAGCCAAGAAACAACGTAACAAATAATCGATACAACATAAAACAGACAGAACTATGATTTAGGGCCACCTCCTATTTCCAGAACCATTGCTTTCCAACAGAAACAAGGACCCTTCTGCGTTCTGAGGGTCCCTCTGATTCAGGAAGTAACGCTGTGTTCAGCCTTCCCATGATTCCCACAGATGCGCTGCAGACAGAGAGGACCCTTACCTACACCTCCAGAGGCTTTCAGCCAGGCTCGTGAGGACCTTGGTGAGGATCTGTAGGTGGTCTCCAACAAACTGGGTCCATCAGAGGTCTCGGCTCCCCCATGCCGGAAGCCCTCAGGTTCTCAAGGCCTCTGTGTGGATAATAAGGATTGGGACTGGGGGCTCTCTTCAAATGCTGGTCCTGTCTGATTTCTCAGTTCCCAGTTTGCTGGAACCTCAGGGCCCAATGCTGGTCAGAAGAAAATGGCGAATCAGGCTGAACACCCAGATCTCAGTGGAACCTTCGATTGTTTTGGGTCTGGGGTGACCATGAATACATTTCATAAGAGGAGACTTTATTCAGACAGTGGCACCAGGACCACACCTGAGAGGGCTCCTAAGATGCAGCACCTGGCCTTTTTCGTTTTTGTTTTTTTAGACAAAGTTTCTCTGTGTAGCTCTAGCTGTCCTGGAACTCACTTTGTAGACCAGGCTGGCCTCGAACTCAGAGATCTGCTTGCAGCTGCCTCCGAGTGCTGGGATTAAAGGCGTGCAGCACCACACTCAGCAGAAGCTTAGTTTAACATATGTGTCTCGCAGTTGTCATCTTTTGGGGCGGAGTAAGCAAGTTTGATTACAAAAGCAGAAGCAGTGGCTAATCTTATGACTAATCTTGCAAGAACAACAAGTCTTTCAAGATAAGTAAATTTTGAGAATAGTCTTCAACATCTAGAAGAAGAGGGCTGACAGGGTACAACCTATACAAACTAGGGGTTCATTTTTATCTATACCTATCTATCCATTTATATATCTATCTTAAGTATAGTAATTAAATCTTAACTGTAATGTTGACCACCACAACTCATGAGAGCTGGCCACCTGGAGCTCATTGTGCAGCATTCAGGCAGCCCAGGAGAGTGGACAGTGTCCTTTCTACTGCTCTGGGTCTCCTTTAGGCAGCTCTGTGCGATTCTCGGCCGTCCTTGCTTTTTCTACAAGGTTAATGATGGAGGGCCCTAGTGAATCTGGCTAGTTTTCAGGAACTTCCTGAAGCTTCTGAGTTGTTTACTGTTAATCCTAAACATTGCAAAAGACCAATTCCACAATTTGAAGTACACTCTAATTGGATATTGGCCAGGATGATAGACAATGGCCAGGTCCATACCCAGGTTCCCAGGAATGTCATTGAGTCACCTTTGCTGAGATTTCTAAAGGTATAATCACAAGGCCACCATATTTCCAATCAGGGGCAAGCATATATTCTGACATATTTCCTGTCTGTGTACTTTCCACCTACATCCATCCAACCATGGGTAAGTGTACATCCTGACATACTTCCTGCCCACATTCCTCCTGCCCACATGTGATCAAACACGTATGGTGTGGATGGATCAAACAAACATAGAACAAACAGGAAGTTATTCTTAACTGTCTTAACTGCAGACAGACCCCTTAGCCTGCTGGTCTGGGCCTCTTCCAGGTATAGTTTCCTGTTTTAGTCTCCCATCAACTTGGAAGGTGCCCTGTTCTTGTTCTAGCCTCACATTTACTTCCCGAGTCTTAAGGAGACTCCCTTTAAAACACCTTGTAACTTAAGGAGCTTCCCTGGAGGATGGAATGTGTCAACTCACAGGTACTGTTCTACAACAATGATAAAAACCGTGGGCTCCTGGTAGCCTAGAGTTTCTGTAAACCTCGAAGTCTGGACTGTATCGATAACCTTGTTTTGGTTAAAGAAGAGTTGTGTATAGCCTGGGAGAAAAATAGGATATATCAGCTCCATCAAGCTGTCCTTCCTGACCATAAATGAGTCTAGTGGCTGCGTGAGGGTATGGTTGGGGGTAAGGCTGCAGGAACAAGAGATTGCATCAGTCAACAGTGTGTGGACGCGCTTCCAAGCCCAAATGTTCCAGGGGCCAGAGACACCTCCTGTAGGGCTTAGGAGTCTGCAGACACTTCCTCCCACACATGGTATCCACTTGAAACCAATCTTTTCAGGTGGGTGGTGTGAGGGTGTTTTAAGGTTTCTATTGCTGTGGAGAGCCACCATGACCACGGCAACTCTTATAAAGGAAAACATGTAATTGAAGTGGCTCACAGTTCAGAGGTTCAGTTCATCATAGTGAACATGGCAGCTGGAGACACGGTGCTGGAGAAGTAGCCGAGAGTCCTTCATCTTGCATCAGGAAGTGGTCTGTCTCACTGGGTGTAGCTTGAGCATACGTGAGACCTCAAAGCCCTCCTCCACAGTGACACACTTCCTCAAACGAGACCACATCTCTTAATTGTGCCACACCCTTTGGGGACCATTTTCTTTCAAACCACCACTGCCCCCCCACAAAGCTTATAGCCATATCACAATGCAAAAATACATTCAGTCCAACTTCAAAAGCCCCATAGTCTTTAACAGTCTCAAATTTATTTAAAACTCTAAAGTTTCAAAGTATCATCTGAGATTCATGCAATCTCTTAACTGTAATTCCCTATAAAATCAAAATAAAAAAACAGATCGCATAATTCCAACATAATGGCACAGAATATTTATAACCATTGCAAAACATAGAGAAGGAAGCATAGTGAGGAAATACTGGATGAAAGCAAGAACAAAACCCAGCTGGGCAAACGCCAAACTCTGCATCTCCACACCCGAGGTCACAATGCTCTTCAGATCTCCAGTCCTTTCAGCTCTGTCGGCTACAGCACAGTTCCTTCTCTTGGATTCGTCCCACCCCTTGTCAGCAGCTCTCCTTGGCTTGGATCCCACTGCTCTGGCATCTCCAACATCTTGGGGTCTCCAAGGCAGTCAAGGCTTCCCCTCCATGGCTTCACACAATGGCTTCCTTACTCCTCCACTCAGGAACACCCCTGACACATGCCTGGCCTCAGCAGTTTTCCTTAGTCTCAGGGGCAAATTTCATGGCTCCTTTCTTCCACCCTCAACTCCAGAACCATGTGGCCGAAGCTGCCAGGTTCTGCTGCTTGTCAGGATTTGAACATGCCCCTCTCCTTCAATTATATCTTCACCAGCTTCTTTCCTTCATTGCCTAAGCTTGGCTATTCTGAGCTGGATCTGAAGATCAGGCTAGGCTCAAATTCAGAGACCCACCAGCCTCTGCCTAGGATCCTAGAGGAACGAGGTTAAGTCTGCAGAAACAAAGTTGAGACTAGGACATCTCTGTGGCTGAATGTGATTCTCGGCTCCAATATTGTCCCAACAACAAGGACAGCCGTATGTCCTTTGTGAGAATCACCAGGGATAAGAAAGCTCCAATCGTGTTAGTGATGAGAGGGGCCCACAGGGCTGGCTGCAGTGTTGATGTTCACAAGTGGGACTGTCTCCAGTTCTGAGTCTTAAGACCGAGGTTCTTTGTGGAGCCAGGCAATAAGAGAACCTTTTACGAACACAGATGAGCACGAGTGGCTTCTCCTGCAGGACTGAGTGAACAAACACACGAGCGGACAAAGTTTCCCTCTCACTCTGGGTCTGAGCACCCAGTGCTTCATCCCCTGCCCCCCGGCGTGTGTGAGAGCAGGGAGGAGCCATAGCAACAGGTTCTGGACATGGCTACAGTCATGACTGGACAAGGCTATTCAAGTGTGTCCACAGAGGCCTGCCCAACACCTCTTTAGCAGAGGATGATGTTGGCAAATGCGGTGGCAGGAAGAGAAGGTTCCAGTCCCCACCCAGCTGATTAGGATGGGTCAAGTTGTTCTGCATCAGGGAGAGAAGTGACATAGGCTCATTTAAGATATGGGTGTCTGCCATCATATGTGACTTACTTGCAGACAAGGTGACTTGTTCTGTGTTACCCGGTGCATGGGATTCAAGGGACAGGAAAGTCTAGCTTTTTGTACAAGAATGAGCATATGGGAGAGGCTGTTAGGCTGCTATGGAGTCCATTTTGGCTATAGTTTGAATGCGTGGGTCACCTAGCATTCATAGGCTGAGATACTAACCCCCAGGATGATGTGGGGAGGTGGGGTCTTTAGAGATTATGAGGTCTTATGAAAGGGCTCCCCAGAGCTCCATTTCTCCTTTGCCGTGTGAGGTCAGAAGGAAAAGGCCCCCTCTGTGAGACAGTAAACAAGCCTTCAGCAGGCAGAACTGAATGGAGCTCTTGGACCTTGCTGTTTTGGGATGTGTAAAATATGAGTTTCTGTTTTTAGACACCCAGAGGATGGTCTCTTGTTACTGTAGCCCACACAGACTGAGACGCTTCTGTATTCATTTCCTAAGGTTGCAGGGGATAACAGAAACTTGTTCTCTCCTGTCTCAGAAGGTTGAAACTCCAAAGACAGGCTGTCAGCAGGTTCTTCCTAAGGATTCTAGAAGGGGGATCTGACCAGATGCCTTGGCATAGAGATGGAGGCCTTCTCTTAACGCCCTTCATCCACAGCGTCTGCTTAGTTTTTCCATTTTTATAAGGATGCAATTTTTTGGCTCAGGGTCCCATCGGTGGTCTCCTAATAGCCCCTATCTGGGCATAGAAGCCTATTGGTGAGCATGGCTTCGGTGTATGAACGAGATGCAGTTTACTCTGTAGCAGACACATGTGTAGTGAACGGAGAGCAGGGAGGGCAGGAAGATACAGCTCCTGTTGCTTTTTCTTTCTAAAGTCACTTTGTTCTAGGAGGGAAAGACCTGAGTTGATGGCTCTTCAGAGTTTGGAAGCAGTCAGAGCACCCCTCTTCAAGGACCCCCGGTTTCCTGCTGTGTGAAGAGGTGCTTTTCCTGCCCCGAGGATGCATCCTCTCGTCCCAGTTCAACAGGCATTTACACACGAACAGGAAATCTGTTTCTACGGGTCTCAGCTTCTCAGGGGCAGTTGAGGTCACTCTCCCTCAGGGAGATGAGCCCACCAGCCAGCTCCTGGGTTCTGGTCACGAGCTTCTAGCAGGTGCTTCCTCCCAGCACACTTCCACGGGACCAAGGCAGAGCCACAAAGGCTGCCATCTCACCATTCTGGTAAGTGACACTCCAGAGCCCCAGAAAGGGCGGGAGGGTGGTGAGCAGGAACCAGGGTGCAATGACCCTCTTCTCAAAGCAGGGAGGAGAGTGTTTCCCAGCCGGCTCGGGCCCCAGGAGCAGTGGCTGTGGGAAGCAGACTGCTGCAGGTTGCAAGCCATGGCCTGGACTTCTGTCCTGATCATGCTGCTGGCCCACCTCACAGGTAAGGGAACTCCTGGGGCCTAGAGCCTCCTTGCCCCTCCTCTTGCCTTGCTCTTCCCGGGTGATGGGCATGCTTCTGTCTTCCCAGGTGGTGGCCCTCAGCCCGTGTTGCATCAACGCATGCTTCTGTCTTCCCAGGTGGTGGCCCTCAGCCAGTGTTGCATCAACCTCCATCTGCCTCTTCCTCACTTGGAACCACCATCCGTCTCACCTGCGCCCTGAGCAGCAACCATAACATGGACATTTACAGCATTTACTGGTTCCAGATGAGGCCAGGTCACCCTCCCAGGTTCCTGCTGGGACATTTCTCACACTCAGACAAGCTCCTGGGTCCTAAGATACCCGCTCGCTTCTCCGGATCCATAGACGTGGCCAGGAACCTGGTGTACCTGAGCATCTCTGAACTGCAGCCTGAGGATGAGGCTGTGTATTATTGCGCCATGGGCCGGAGCCAGGAAAGGGAGAAGTGGATGGAGAGGGAGAGACAAGGAGAAAGAAAAGTAGTTCCAGATTCGGGATCCCAGGCTCTAGAGACATTCAGACCCTGAACTTTAGATGCAGTTTGCTTTGCTCGGCTAGGCTGGTAGAGGGAGGAGGGGTGGAGCATGGGGCTTCGCAGAGCCAAGGAGATGGAGCCATTCAGCTTTCCCTTGTCTTGCAGTGTTGCTGTGAGCCCCACTGGAGGCTGGGTTATAGAATTAAAGCTGTTTCTCTGAGTTTGGCTTGATTGGTTTGTGATCTCAGAACCAATGTAAGAACTGGCTAGTCCCTGGAACCTGACTAGAGGTTCTCAGCTTGACCAGGCACTGTGAACAACAAGCTCATTATGATCACGGGGCAAGTGGGTGACAGAAACATCCTGGAGGGGACCTCCTTGCCAGGGGCAGGGTCTTCTATTGTCGCCTTCGTAGTCACAGAGTGAAGGGGCTTAGGGAATACCATCACTGGCCCTCTACTTTGGGGTACAGCAGGTTCTCCTCCTTAGTACCTAGTGATGCTTTGGGATGAGGCTGCTTCGCCATGGGGCTGCCTGTGCATTGTGGGTGTTCAACAGTTTCTCTGCTACCAAATACAGTACACAGCACATGTCCCCACTCTAAGTGATAACAACCCCAGATGGCTCCAGATAGCAGTAAAAGTCCCCAGAGTGAGAGAGACACATCTACCTTCTGTGCAGTGGAGTTATGGGGCTAGCCGGCATTTTCCCAAAGGCCAGATTGTTCTCAGCCTTGTCGTTGTGGACCATCTGACTGTTGAGATACCCAGTTCTGTCTTTAGAGCAAAGCAGCAGCCACAGGCAATGGGTGAGTGACCAGTGCAGCTGCCTGCAAAGCTAACTTCAAGGAATAGGCCAGGGGGGCAGGATGTGGCCCTCACCACAAATGACTGCCCTTGCTCTGGAGAAAAATGTCACACTCCTGCCTGTTTCAACAATCCCTACTTGGGGTGTCATCAGGGGCCTTCTCAACTTTTCTTGTTTAAGGGCCTCGGGTTCTGAGCGATGGCCTGTGGGAAGACCTTCAAATATGAGGTGTATGGTCCACTGAGGCCACACCAGGCTTGTTGGCTGCAGGGTATGGAAGAGTTCCCAGAGTCCTGGGCACAGCTTGGTGTCTGGATCTCCAGGGAGGCGGTGCAGAAAGTGCCCCTAAAAGTGGGAGTTTGTGTCGTACGGACATGCTTCACCTCAGGGAGGTGCCAGGCAATATGGCGTCCTTTGTGGATTCAGATGTGACTGAGAACACCTGCTTACCACTGTTTACCCCAAGGGTCCCCTCCTGAGTAGTGGATACACGCCAGTGTCATTCTTTGGCCCATGACTCTCTGATCTGTAAAACAGTGTCCTCAGCGTCTGCCCTGCTCTGCCCCTCTGGCTCCCGTGTCCTCAGCATCTGCGCTGCTCTGCCCCTCTGGCTCCCTTCTCCTCAGCTCACCAAGTTATTTGCATGTGGCCTTCGCCCTGTGGGAAGGGTTCTGGGAGCATAATTTCCAAGGAGAGTTAGCGTCTTTCCTCTTACACGCCCCTCTCCTGCTCTGTCTTTTACCACCTGAGGTAACTCCACGCTGTAACAAGGAGTCCAGGAAGCAGTGGGGCAGTGGGGGCTCGGCCTCCTCCACCATCTGGTTCCTCCTGCCTTCCCAGCTCAGAGGAAGATGACCTTAGACTTGGCCTGCCAGAGCAAAGACCACCCTGTGTTTGGCCTGAAGTCCAATGGTTTTTTATATGAAAAGGAGATAGTAATAACATTGACTAACATTTTAATTACTTAGTAGTTTATTTATCGTGTGTGTGTGTATGTGTGTGTGTGTATGTGTGTGTGTATGTGTGTGTGTATGTGTGTATGTATGTGTGTGTGTGTATGTGTGTGTATGTGTGTGT
>NW_004949166.1:791931-802559 GCF_000317375.1 Microtus ochrogaster | reverse complement strand
GTATGTGTGTGTGTGTATGTGTGTGTATGTGTGTGTGTATGTGTGTGTGTGTATGTGTGTGTGTGTATGTGTGTGTATGTGTGTGTGTATGTGTGTGTGTATGTGTGTGTGTGTGTATGTGTGTGTATGTGTGTGTGTGTGTGTGTATGTGTGTGTGTATGGATGCTCACGCTTCATGGCACACGTGTGGAATTTAGAGGACAACTTGAGAGTGTCATTTTTGTCTTTCCATTGTGCGAGCCTTAGCAGTCAAACTCAGGCCCTAACACGCAGCAAGCACCTTCACCCACTGAGCTGAACCATCTTGTTGGCCAAACACTGACTAATTTATATGAAATGCGTACCTTAGACTCATCTGTCACGGGTGTGGCCTGTTCTTCCTTTGTGCCAGTTCCTTCCCTTTTGTCCAAGTTGTTTCTCACCCTTGAGGTCTCTCTCTCCCTCCTGGATCCTGGACTTGTCCCCTATCCGTACTGTCCCTTACCTGCCTTCATTCTACCGCAGACTGTTTCCTGTATTCTAAGGCATGGGGGCAAGACACATGCAAGGTCCCCAACTCTCCAGCGGCTGCATTCAGACAAAGTGACTGTGCACGCCGGCACGAACCTGTGGTCCCCGCTACTTGGTAGCTTGCGGCAGAAGACTGCTTCAGTTCAGGGTTTTTAGCCTGGGAAACAAAGTGAGACTTCCCATTTCTAAAAATAGGATTTAAAAATAATAATAATAAAGAAACAGGTGAAATGGTTTCTAAGGTATATTTTATTTAACACAGTTTATCTCCAGTATATTCATTTTAATGAGAAACCAGTATAATAGGCATGTATGAGTATTAATTACTTCTTCTTTGGTATTCCAGTATGTTTTTACAGTTGTGGTGTATCTCAGCTCAGAACCACAACAACTGTGTATAGTGGATGAAAAGAACACAGACTGAAGGGACAGAATTCAGATTGCTCACCATCCAGCCTTTCCTGTGCTGGAACTCCTGTCTTGTCCCGTCCATTTCTGCCACTTTTCCCTAACTGCCATTGATCAGGTGCCTGATTTACTTGGTTACCTCCAAACCTTCCCTCAAGCTGTCCCTGGACTGTGTCTGCCCTCTGCACGGATGCAAGGCTCCACAGCGATCTCTCCTCCCCCTCCTTGGGCAACCGTTCCTGGCCGCTCTTCAGTTGTTACCTCCCTCCAGTGGGCAGACAGCCTGTTTTCCTAATTACAGTTAGCACCTGCCTCGCAGCTCTGGTTTTATTTAGCAAGACTCTTACGCTAGCCTGCAAATTCCCTGCTGGCTAGAGGCTCTGCGTGTGATAAACACTCTAGGTGATGAGACAGGCGGGTGAGCGAGGGAATGAGTGATGAACGCGTGGGCGAGGGAATTCTAGGCTACTCCCATTAGGATCTCATTGGGAACTCACAGTGGCTGGGGTCACTGCGATTCCGGGAGACTGGGAAGAAGCCCAGGTTCACATTCACATTTGTGACTGGCCACACTCTCTCACTGTCTGTACCTCTGTCTCTCTGTGGCTTCCCTCTGTCGCATTACCGTCCTCTGATGTCTGACTAATGAAACAAGTGACTGAATGCTGCAACCAAGAGGGGCCCGGAAAGGGAAAGCTTGAAGGAGGCGAAGGCACTGAAGGAACGCAGGGAACTTTCTGAGCCTGAGCCAGAGAGCGAGTGGAGGAGCGGTTCCCAGTGTCAGGACCCAGTACTGCAAAGACTCCGCTTAGGGAATCAGGAGGACTCCTGACAGTCGTGTGGAACTGTGGGGTTCTGAGGACGGTGACCTATGCACACAGCTTCCAAATGCCAACAGGAAACAGAACCAACTGAACTGGACGTGTTGACAGCGACTCAAACATTTTGACCTGAGAAAGATCCTGAGTCCCTGGGGGAGGGGATCTGAGGGGCTCCTGGATGTTGGTATTTTGCTCTTTTTGCTCTTTGCTCTTTTTGGCTCTTTTGGGGGGCCCACTTCCCAGTTCCCAAATAAATCACACACAGAAGCTTATTCTTTCTTATAATTGCCCAGCCTTAGCTTGACTTGTTTCTGACTACATTTTCTCTCTGGGCTTTTATCTTTCTTCTGTATATCTTACTTTCCTTCTTACTCCATGGCTGACTGGCCCCTGATGCCCTCCTCTTCTTGTTCTCTTGCTCTCCCTTTTCCCTGTTTTTCTATTTATACTCTCCGGCTGCCAGACCCGCCTATCCTTGTTTCTGCTGTTCGGCTCTATTAGGACCATCAGGCATTTTAGACAGGCAAAGAATCACAACTTCACAGAACAAACAGAAGTCACACCATAAAATAATATTTTCTAACACACACAAGAAAGTAATGTTTTTATACTATTTTAATATGACTTTTCTGTAATTATGTATCAGAATTCTTCTGCTTCTCACGAGGCTCAAGCCACATAGTCGTGGCTCTGGAAGCAGCAAAAATACAAAGTATGGTTTCCACAATGTGTGTGGCTTTCTACCATCACAATGTAAACGAACAAACAAAACCCCTAACCCATGGGGCAATATTATACAGGCCACATATTTCTACATTGTATCAGAAGCTAGCCTCTCAAGTCACAATAGCAGCAGAGATGCCGAAAGTGTTTTCAGAGTGCTGCTGCTTCTCCGGAGCTCAGGACACGCTGCTCCTTGCTTTGTAATTATGTAGATCTCCTGAGAAGAGGGGTCAATTCCAAGCTAGTGACAGAGGACATGACTTTAGTCCTGCTACCCCCCACAAACAGAATGCTAATGAACTTCCCCCTCAGTTTACCTTGGGGGATAAAAGGTGTTTGGATAATAAATGCAGGTGATCTTCAGGATTTGAATGAACCCTGAGACTCCCTTCTGATATTGCTGTGTAAACTGTGTCTCAATTCTTCCCGTGCCTCCACGCCAGTCCAGAGAGAAAGATAGTTTATGTTGGGGCATTGGACCCTGACACTAACCTTATCTAACCAGTGTAGGTTTGTTGAGGTAGGGATGGAGATCCGAGGACCTTCAATTATAACATACATATTCTAGCACATAGCAACACACATATATATTATATGTGTTTATGTGAGTGTGTCTCCTGCAGGTCTTTGAGCGGGTGTATGTAGGTAGGCATCAGAAGGCCTGGGTTCAGGACAAGCTCACATGAACTACTGGAACTTTCCCTAGTGTTAGCAATGACGCGGCCATGTCTGAAATCTAACAACTACAGTGGACATTTCTGGAGCGACCACTGTTCTTCCTCTTGCACACGTGAAATCTCAGAAGGCAGGGATGTGCTTGTCTGTATATAACCATATTCGTGAAAAATATGATACATGGCTACTGTTGATTCAGGCAGTTAGAGATGTTTATTCATATTTCTAAACAGATGCTCATGTTCTGCTCTATCCTGGCATCAGGGACGCTGGCACTCAGGGCATTTCTAGCTCCCTTTAGAAAATCCTTTGGAAAGAATTCGCTCTTGGAACCCTGACACCTGGAACCGATCTGGGGAGCGGGGAGAGGGGCTGACCCGCAGAGGATACTAAACTTCTAGTCTCGCCAGAGCCTGTGAGCATCACAGACTGTGGGCACTGGCATGTCAGACTTTCCCACCTTATCTGTTCATGGATTCTGGGTGGCTCTGCTTTCCCTAGTGTGCAAATGCAGGGTTATTTCACTCAATTATATCTTTAAAGAAAATCATGAAATTTATCTACTTCTACTTTTCTCCTGAGTCTGTTGCTAAGGAGAGGAAAATGACTCAGCCATTTCCTTATCAGGTCCAAAAGAACCGTGAGTGAGCCTGGGGCCAGCATGCGCTGGGTGTGCTAATAGGCACCAGGGATTGCCAGTTGTCCTAAGGAGCTTTTCTCATCCCACCCCTACCCCAATCCTCTCCAGCTCATGGGCTTCTCATTCCCCTTTAATCCAGTTACTTCGGCCATGCTCTCTCTTCTGTCTCCCTCTCTCCCCCTCACTGTTGGTCTCCTTTGCCCTCGCTCTCTTTCTCTCCAGCAATGACCCGGTCCTGTTTGCTGGCCATTCTCAATCTACTGCCTTCCCTCTCTGCTCTGGGCTGTCCAGATGCCTCTGCCTGGACTCTCCCTCCCGTCTCCAGTAAAAGCTTTCTCTTCAGCCATTCTCGGAGCAGTCACGGCTTCAGCTCATGTGCTCGTGGCCCTTTATAGTGATGATTTACAGATGAGCAGGAGGAGAACTCAATGTTTATCCTGCCTCTGCTATTCAAATAGTCCCTCAGAGGGCTAAGTTATGGATGAGTTATGTTGTTTTCTTTGAGACGGGTCTCACACTGTGTAGCCCAGGTTGGGCTTGGACTCCTGCCTCATTCTCCAGATAGCTGGGGTTGCAACAGTATGCTGCCATGCTCTCGATATGGAGGAGGTTCTTTTTTTTTGATTCTGTTTTTCTTCGTGTGTTTATGATGCATATATATTATGTGTGTGCATCTATGTGTGTATGAACAATCCCGTTTGTGTGTGTGAGTGTGGGTGTGCCTGTGACACTCTGTATGCACAGGGAGGCCAAACGTTGGCTCTTCATCTCTTTTTTGCTTGCTGCTGCAGGTACCAGGCTAGCTGGCCTGAGAACGTCTAAGGATTCGCCTGTCTGGACCTCCCAACTCCCATAGGATAGGCACCTAGGATTACAGATACAAGGCACTGTGCCCAGCTTTTACATGGGTTCCAGGGGTTCAAACTCAAGTCCTCAGGCTTGTACAAAAAGTGCCTTAGCCAGTTAGCTATCTTCCTAGCCCTGGGAGGTTCTTTATAGCCTTGTTGTTGTTTTAGTTGACAAGAGAAAGGAGAAAGCTAAAATGGAAATCTGCCCTTTTCATATGCACAGTGAACAAATGGCCCGGACAGTGAGTGCCCACCACAAAGACGCATGGTAAGATGGAAGGGCCTCTGTCCTGTTGTCCCCAGTGCTTATTCCATGCTCTGCCTCCACATAGGCCCCTCCCCCAGCTCACTACCAACTCAGGGTAAGACTGCGCTGGCATTCTGGTCCCTTTTCATTGCAAGTGCCACCCTGTAAGACCCCTCCCCCCACCATGTTCTCTGGAGTTTTACTCTTTTGACTTTTTTAACTTTTGAGGGGTTCACCACCCAGCTCTCAAATAAATCACACATGGAGGCTTATTCTTAGTCATGAATGCCTGGCCTCAACTTGTCTTGTTTCTTGCCAACTTTTCTTAAATTACCCTGACTACCTTTTGCCTCTGAGCTTTTCCCTTTTCTTGCATCTGCATATCTTACTTTCTTTCTTACTCCAGGGCTGGCTGTGTAGTTGGGTGGCCTCCTCTCCTTGTTCTCTCCTTGCTCCTCTTCCTCTTTTCTCCTTCTGTTTATCCTCTCTGCCTGCCAGCCCCGCCTATCCTGTCTCCTGCTTTGCTATTGGCCATTCAGCTCTTTATTAGACCATCAGGTGTTTTAGACAGGCAAAGAATCACAGCTTCACAGAGTTAAACAAATATAGCATAAACAAAAGCAACACATCTCACATAATTAAACAAATGTTCCACAGCATAAACAAAAGTAACATACCTTAAAATCATGTTCGCCAACATTTTACCTTTCTTTCTTTCTAAACAAAAATGAAAATTTTAACTTTAATGTAGTAAGACTGTATACAATAAAAACAATTATCAAATAAAGATTATATTCATATTATGATGAATTCCAATTTTATCTGTCTGGTGAATTTAAAGAAAATACTCCATAATCTATCCTATCTTAGCAAATCCAAAATTTTATACCTAACTTACTGTTAGAAATATTTTCTAACACGAGCTCTTTGTTGACGTAAAAATCCCAATCATGCTGAATCAAAATAAGTTGAATTAAAACATATCCAGGTTGACTAGGACTCCTGCACTCTCAGGTGGCCCCAAGGGCAATTGGGAAGTCACCAATGTGACCATGCGGGGTGGGGGTGGGGAGCCCATGTGTTAATTTTCTGGGAAGCAGTTTAAATAGACTGGGGGAGTGGTCCTGACCCTCCTCTGGGGAGGGGTCAAGGTGCAAGGGGCTCAGGGGCAGGGCCTCCAAAGATGGAGGCCAGAGACTGGGATTTACCCTTACATTCTATCATATCTAAGGAAAACTACAACTATAACTATCTAGTCTTCAGCTCCATCAAAGGCACCAAAAGGGTATAATATTATTTAAGTAAATAAAAAGTGCATTGCAAATGACTTCCAAAAATTCTAGAAATGACAGGCATCTGACTGCCTGGGCAGTCACCCAAAGTTCTTTTGCAATATTGGGGCATCCATCTTCAGCCTACAGGCCTAGAGTATCAGGCAGATTTCTCAGTGAAACAGGAATTTTGAAGGACTGTTTTGCTTTGTTTTGGCAAATTTCATCAGCTTTTTTTCCTGTCATCACACTGTCATCAGTCAAAGACAAAATATTTCTTTGCTCAGTGGCTAACCTTGCCATAATGAAAACAAACTCCATAAGGAGTTTCAATGTCCTTCATCTTCTCTGAAGTAAATTGGTGCTGCCAGGATGTATCTCACTGTCATGAAAATCTTTTAATTAACAAAACATTTTAAATGCCATATTCTATAGGACTTTAAAGTATTTGAAGACAATCTATCTAAAATATATCTATTTAACCTAGAAAACCTACCTAAGATATCTACAAATTTGATTGTTATAAAAGACTACTGACCTATGTTTCTTGATTGCCCTACACAGTTTATAATAATAGCTTTCAAAAACTAGAATTTTGTCTTACATTTTTAAGTGAACAGCCTAGGTACAGAACCTTAAACAAGAACAGAAACATATATACAACATGCTGTAACAAAATAACCTTCCCTTAAACAGGAGTAGAAATATATATGCAATGTGTTGTGACAAAAATTATCTTAAATTTGTATCAATATACAAAAGCCCTTTCAACAGTAGCAAAAACACACAGAGTAAGAATATTGACTTTGAATTTGTATCAATATACCAAAATCCATGCCAAGGCAAAATTATCTGAGATTAATAGTTGTTTTTTTTATCTTGAATTCCTATATTTCCTTAAATTATAACAAATATCTATGACCCACCAAATAACCATATATATGTGAGTTTATTGGAATGATTTACAGGATGCAGCCCAGCCATGGCTAGCTGTGATTGGAAATCCCAAGAATCCAGTAGCTGCCCTGTCCCATGAGGCTGGGTGTCTCAGCTGGCCTTCTGTGTATGCTGGGATCCTGATGAAGCAGGCTCCAGTGCCAGGGAAGGGATGGATGTGCTGACAGGGGGAGGACAAGCAGGAGAAGAACAAACCTTCCCTCTTCCACTGTCCTTATACAGGCTTCCAGCAGAAGGCGTGGCCCAGATTAAAGCTGTGTTTTCTAGCCTCAAGATCCAGATTGCAAATGTGCCCTCATTTCTGGATTGCAGTTCCTTCCAGATACAGTCAAACCGACAACTAAGTAAAGCCATCGCACCCTAATTCTAGAGCTGGTTGCTGCTTCACTTACATACTTGCAGTATATTGAGAGCGCCAGGAATTTCCTAATATTGTCATCTTAATAGGAATAAATTTCATCAAGCCTCTGAACAGATTTTCAGCTACACTACATATCACAGTACTGTGGCATAGAGACATGACATTGCAGAGAAAATTCTGGAATATAGAACATATTCCATTCCCATTGCTCTGAACAGCAGCTGCCCATCTTTCCCTCCATGTGCCCAATCTACTCTGTGATTTATGGGCCTGTCTGTATAGCTGCCAGAGGACAACCTCAGGTGTCATTCCTTAGGTGCTGTCATTTTTTCCAGACAAGTTTTCTCATGGACCTGGCCTTCACCAAGTAGGGAGACTAGACCAGCTGGCCGCAGGACACTGGGGATCTGCCGCTCTCCACCTCTCATGCACTGGGATGGCAAGTGTCACACCAGCTTTGGCATTTCTTTACATGGGTTCTGAGGATCAGACTCAGGTCCCTGGGCTTAGAAGACAAGCACGCTGATGCCTGGGCTATCTCCCCATCCCATAGGAGTCTGCTCAAATGTCTCATAGAACACTGTGCAGAAGTTACCTGTGTTTGTCTCGTTTAACCGAGCACAGTCCAACAATACCACTTCTGAACACACCTCTAAAAGAGCGGAAGTCAGGATCAACAGTGGACCACATTCCTGTCCACTGCAGCCTTATCTACACCATCCAAGGTGGAGAAACAGCTGTCTACTGATTGACGATGGGCAGATTAAAACTGAGGGTATGGGGCTGGAGAGATGGCTCAGTGGTTAAGAGCACTGGATGTTCTTCCAGAGGAAGACATAGAGCAGGACATGCGGAATTAAATGTAAAAAGCCCTGAGGCAAAATGTAGATGAAGAGAAATAGGTTAATTTAAGTTGTAAGAGCTAGTGGAACAAGCATAAAATAAGGCCCAGCATTCATAACTAAGTCTCCGTGTCTTTATTTGGGAGCTGGCTGGTGGTCCAAAGAAAGCCAGCTACATCCTGAGCATCTCCCTGGGAGTGGGAGATAGATTTTATGGGTAGACTGGAGGTGGGGGAATGGGAACAGGAAGATCAAGTGAGGATGGGGGAGAGGGATGGAGTTGAGGAAGGGATGGGGAAGAGACAGAATTGAGAGGCATTTGATGGGTGGTATGGAAACCTAGTGTAGAGGAAACTTTCTATAACATAGGAAGGCAATCCTAATGAGGTCTCCAGATAATACAGGAGATGGAGTCCCAACTGGCCATCTCTTGTCACCAAATAAAGCTTCCAGTACCAGAACCTGGTTACGTACAATTGAGTTGTTGGCCAAAGGAGTCCCAAAATCCCCAAAATTTGCTTCTAAAACAATAGATTGCTCTTCACAAACTGACAGCAAGGCCTCATTGCTGAAGACAGCACCCACATAACTCATTGACCATGGAGAGGTTGAGCTGATGCCTTCATAGAACCGTACACTCATGGTCCAGTTCTTTGGTACAGGAAGGTACACTTTGCAGGATACCAAAAGAGAAACATAAACACCAACACAATCACAAAACTTTTGATCTACAATGGTGCTCTGCCTACAAGATAGGCCAGGGAAATGGTGGCACAAAGTTTGTGGGGAGTAATCAACCAATGTCTGATTTAATTTAAGGCCCACTCACAAGATGGAACCTATACTGACACTGCTTGGGTGCCTTATTCAGCCACCATCAGAGAAGCTTCCTCCTGCAGCAGGTGGAAACAGATGCAGACACCCACAGTCACACGTTACTGGAGAGAGAATCCTTGAAACACATAGCTATAATTGAGATGTCTCCACTAAATCCCTCTCCTCAGAGAGAGGGGTAGAAGGAGTGTGGGAGCCAGAGGGCTGTAGGACACCAGGAGAACACAGCCCTCTAAATCAACTGAGCAAAGCTCGTATGAGCTCACAGAGACTGAAGCAGCATGCACAAGCCTGCAAGGCCTGCACCAGGTCTTCCTATATATTATAGCTCTCGGTTTAGTATTTTAATGGGAGTCCTGTCTCTGGTTCTCATGTCTTCTCTTGGCAATCTTTTTTTCTGTTGGTTTGCCTTGTTCAACTTTGATGTAATGGTTTTTGTTTTATCTTATATTTTATTTTATAAAAAAATAAAATCAGCTGGGCTGTGGTGGAGCATGTCTTTAATTAATCCCAGCACTCGGGAGGCAGAGGCAGGAGGATCTCTGTGAGTTCGAGGCCAGCCTGGTCTACAAGAGCTAGTTCCAGGATGGGCTTCAAAGCTACACAGAGAAACCTTGTCTCAAAATAAAATAAAATATTTAACAAATACACAGGCACGCATATGCGCGCACACGAGAGAGAGAGAGAGAGAGAGAGAGAGAGAGAGAGAGAGAGAGAGAGAGAGGTTGTGTAGATCAATGGCACAAAAGGAAAGGAAAGAAAAACAATGAAAATTAGCGCAGCCTCAGAGATGCGGCAGCACCAGGTGTGAGCATCCGTACTATGGGAATGCCTGAAGGAGTGAAGGAAGCTGATGAGGGAAATACGCAAGAATGAACGGAAATTTCACAGATTCATGAAGCACATAGCAAAGAAGATAATCTTAAATCAGGGGAAGTAGCCAGCTATATAGAAGAGATTTCCAAATTTAGGGACTATTCTGGCTAGTTTTTTGTCAGCTTTATGTCATTCAAATAATGCATCAACAGACTCGTAAGGAAATGCCCCCAGCAGATTGCCTGCAGGCAAGACTGCGAACCATTTTCCTGATTAGTGATGGATGGGGTGAGCCTGGTCCACTGTGGGTGATGCCACCCTTGGACAGGTCGTTCTGGCAAAGTGAGCGAGTCAAGAGGCAAACCAGTACACAGCATTTCTCCATCATCCCTCCTTCAGTTTCTGACTTCACATCCCCACCTTGAGCTCTGGCCCTAGTTCCCTCAGTGATGGAATATGACCTGGGAGTGGTAAAAGGAAATAAACCCTTTCTTCTCTAAGTTTCTTTTGGGACAGTCATAGAAAGCACACTAGGACAAGGTCTGTGGCTTCTCGTCCAGCAGTGTTCAGCAGGAGGACTGGGATATCTGTGGCTTCTCTTCCAGCACTGTACAGCAGGAGAGACTGAGATATTTGTGGCTTCTCGTCCAGCACTGTACAGCAGGAGAGACTGAG
>NW_004949166.1:780023-791831 GCF_000317375.1 Microtus ochrogaster | reverse complement strand
ACTGAGCTATTTGTGGCTTCTCGTCCAGCACTGTACAGCAGGAGGACTGAGCTATTTGTGGCTTCTCGTCCAGCACTGTACAGCAGGAGAGACTGGGAAATTTTGCAGTACTCACAGAAAGCAGCAGCCAGGGCTGTAGAATGTAGCAGAGATGTATTCCAAGATTGGTAGTGAGGTAAGAACAATCACAAAGGACAATAATAGTGTAAGAGTACAAAGAAAATTTGCCACCACATTTCCTATAAAAATATAGGCACAGCACTTCTTCAGACTGAAGTGGAGTTTCAGGGGGAGCTATGGAACTCTGAGATAAGCAATGGTAAATAGGTCTGAGGATGCAGCTTAGAGGTAGAGATCTTGTCCTGAGTTTCACCCCCAGCATTGGAATCCCAGAACCTTGCCTACTGAGGAAGATGGGAGAGTTTGAGGCCAACCTAAGCTGGGCTATATCACCAGATTTTGCCAGAAGATAAAAGAACAACAGCAATGGTATTTGGATAGATGTGATAGGCTTTTCCTCTCTTAGATTCTTTTATGTAAGGCCTTTGAGTGCAGAACTTTATACCAAAGTCTTATAGGGCAATTATAAAGAGTAGAGATTAAACTATGTACATGACTTCTACATTTTATTTTACTGGTAAATGTGGCCTCTAATTAGTGCGCAGTGCTTAGGATACAGACTATTGTTCCTAGGACTGTAAGCATTGCAGCTCAGATGGGAAGGGATCCTGGCAGTTGGGAGTTAAGGAATACCACAAAGCCACCATAACCACAGGCACCTACAGCTCTGCTCCAGGGAAAGTTTTCTCCAAAGCAAGTGTAACAACTCTGCTCTTGAGCAGATGGTTTACCCAGCAAAGTTGTTACAGCTCTGCTCAGCTCTGCTCTGCTCAGCTTGCTCGGGAGAAGTGTTACAGCTCTCCTCCACTAGGGGAAAGCTTCCCCAGTGACAGTGTTATGCTCCACTCAGGCTCCCGTGAATGTGGTTACAGCTGGGCTTGCTCTGATGAAAATGTCACACCCCACAACAAACCTTACTCAAGAGATTTATTGGGAAAAAATCCAGGGGGTTGGCTTCCTCTAGGATGAGAAGCAGCAGCAAACCGAACAGGGTACAGAGTTTATATAGGGCTTTTTATGGGTGGGACAGAGATTTCCAGGGTGACTTGGGATTGGTTGTAGTTGGCTGGTGTTGGGTCCCTAGAGGACAGGCCTTCGCACCCCCACTTGATCTGTTTTGCACTCTTGAGGTTGGTTGAAAACAGGAACAAAAACAGGAACAATCTGTTGTTTTCAGCAATGTTTTTAAGGATGTTTACCCCTAAGCCATTGAGTTATGATGATGAGCTTCCTGCTATTGCTGATTTGGCCTCCCCTGCTGAGGGCTATATATACTTGTGAGAAAGTGGAATAAAAGGCTTGTCTGCAGAACCTGAAGTTGTGTTGCGTGTTAATCCCGATGTCCCTCGCTCAGAAGAACCACAGTTGCCATTCTGGTGCAGCAGGCTGGTTTTTACTCTTTTGGCTCTTTGGGGGCCCTGCCACCCATCTCCCAAATAAATACACATGGAGACATGTTCTTATGAATGCCCACTCTTAGGTTGGCTTATTTCTATTCAACTTTTCTTAAATTAGTCCATTTACCTTTTGCCTATGGGCTTTTACCTTTTTCTATTTCTGTATATCTTTTCTTCTTGTGTCTTGCTGTGTATCTGTGTGACTGGGTGGCTGGGTGGCTGGCCCCTGATGTCCTCCTCTCTTTCTCTACTCCCACTCCTTGATCTCTCTCTCCCCAGTTTTCTCCTATTTATTTTCTCTTTCTGCCAGTCCCACCTACCTTTCTCCTGCCTTGCTATTGGCTGTTCAGCTCCATTAGATCAATCAGGTATTTTAGATAAAATAATACAGCATCACAGAATCAAACAAATCCATTATAAAAGAATGCAACACATCTTTGCATCATTAAACAAGTGTCCCACAGCAGAAACAAATGTAACACACCTTAAAACAATATTACACAAAAATTGGTAGATTTTTGTGGTTCGATTCTGGGGAAACTCAGGGATTGGTGGGATTTCCTGCTCAGAGATTGGTAGAATTTTGTGCTCAGAGACCTCAGGGATTGGTGGGATTCTACGCTCAGCAATTGATGGGATTCAGCAGCCTGACTCTGGAGCAAGCTCAGGGATTGGTGGGATTTCAAGCCCTGGTCCTGGGGTCAAGTCAAGGTCAGGGTGTTTTTCCTTGGCCTTTTCACCCTATATTCCTCCCTTTTTTGTTTATTAATAAGCAATGGGGGTTGGAAAGAGGGCAACATTATCATTAGACTACTTCCTGCTGATTAGGACCATTGAGGTCCTTGAGGGCAATCCCGTTATAAATTGTCAGGATGTAATTGGATACTACAGGCCTCTGGCTCCATAGCTAGGGGCTGATAATTTTGTAATAGTAACTGGTTAAACGTCTTGTTAGAAATCTTTTGGATCTGTTGAAAAAATTTTGACAAAAAGTTTATAAGGCAGGGTGCAGCTAGTAGGATTAAGAAAAGAGAAGAGGGTTAAGAAGGGTAGCATCCAGTTCCATATTGAGCTTTCAATGATCCACTAGCCAGCATCATCAAGCTGTTTCTTTCATTTTTGAAGATCTGTCTAGAGTTGCTGGATCTTACCTTTTACTATAGCTAATTGGTTAACATAGAAGCAACATTCCTCCCCAAGGAAGAGACAAGACCACCTCTCTCTGCTATTAGAAAATCTAATCCTCTATAATTTTGTAGCATGATGCAGCTGGTAAGTCCTTTTGGCTCAGAAGGGTTAGGAGGGTCTGAGTTGTTGGGGGCTGTGAACCCCCAGACCCTGAATTTCTTATAATAACTTGTTTTTCTGTGTTTGCAGCTGCTCTGAGCATGAGACAGGGGAGCTGGTTCTGGTTGCTGCAGTTGAAAGATCCCAAGAGCTGGGGCAGGGCCAGAGCACTTTATAAGCTGCCCCTGAACACAATAAAGGGGAAATTCTTGTTTCAAGAATGAGCCGTGTCCCCATGTCTCTCTCTGTGTATATGTTTAAACATCCAGCCCCTTTCCTGGCTCGCAAATGGTCCCATAGTGCAGACAGTAAGCTGCAGGCTTAGTACCATAGTACACGCAGTGGCTCTGAATGGTGTAAGTGGAGGCTCTCAGTGAGATGGGAACCCAGGAAACTCTGAGAGATCACCCTCGGGAATGGTGAGAGTGGATTGAAGATGGGTATCTGTCTTTGTTTGTGTGTTTGTTCATCCCCAGACTCTTGCCTGATAGTGGTGCTTGGGCGTGCAGGTGTCACAACAGGAGGCACTGTGGAGACCAGGAACTAGAGATTCTCTCTGAGGAACACCCTCTGGAAAGCTGGCCAGCAGGAAAGTAATAAAGAGGAGGTGGGAGGGTGAATTGAAGGAGTCAACAAAGAATGGAAGATAAAGAGTAAGTTTTTGGGTCAACTCCACCGGAGCAGGAGCAGATCCAGACCAAGGACATTTGCAGAAGCAGGACTGGGCCAGTGACCTAGGCTGGGACAGGCCTGAGGCAGCAAGCTCCTCGGGAGTGGGACTGAGCCAGTGACCTTGGGCCTGAATGAGCCTGAGGTAAAGAATTCTAGAAGAGCAAGATTGAGCCAGGGACTTGGGCCGGAGTGGGCCTAAGATGATGAACTCCACAGGAGCAGGAGCAGATCCAGACCAGGGATATTTGTGGAAGCAGGACTGGGCCAGTGACCTAACCCAGAACAGGCTTGAGGCAGCGAATTCCACAGGAGCAGAAATGATCCAGAGACCTGGGCTGGAGCAGGTCTGGGGTGGTGAACTCTATGGGAGCAGGAGCAGATCCAGACCAGGGACATTTATAGACACAGGACTGAGCCAGTGACCTGGGCCAGAGCAGACCTGAGACAGCAAAATCCACAAGAGCAGTTACAGGGGAACAATTGCTGAGTGAGTGGGCCAGAGCCAGAGACTGCTGTAGATCAGGGCATGAATCTGGGACCTTCAAGGGAGTAGACCTGAGCCAGGAGCTCTGTGGGTCTGGGCGTGAGTCTGGAACCTCTGAGGGAGTAGGCCTGAGCCAGAACCTCTACAGGTCTGGGCACACCCAAGTCTGGGACCTCTGAGGGAGAAGATCAGAGCCAGACACCTTTGCAATACAAACCGCAAGCCAGGGACCTCTGCAGGAGCAGATCTAGACCAGGGACATCTACAGAAACAGGTCTGAGCCGGCAAACTAGGCCAGAGCAGGCCTGAGACAGCAAACTCCATGGGAGTGAAGCTAACGCTGAGCAACCTCCAGGGACATAGAGTGACCAACGGGGTAATTAGAACTGTGGCACTGACTGTACCACAAGGAACAACCATCTGAGCCTTGGATCTACTGGAACCTAAAAGATTAATCACCAGAGTCACAGACAGCCCCAACCACATCAATTAAGGAAAAGATGAGTAGACAAGGTAAGAACAGATGCAATACCACAAAGAGCAACATGACACCAGAAATCTAGAGGCCCTATAACAGCAAGACTTGAACAATCAAATATAGATGAATCTGAAGAAAATGACCTCAAAAGTAACTTCAGAAGAATGTTTGAGACTTTTAAAGAGGAAATGAGAAATTCCTTCAAAAAATGTAGGAAAAGACAAACAAAAAATTGGAAGACATCAATCAGCAAATCCCTTAAAGAAAACCAAGAAAAAACAATCAAACATATGAAATAAACTATTCAAGTCTTGAAAACTGAAATAGATACAATAAAAAAACATAAGCCAATTTTAGAATTATAGAAGCAGAAATCATGAAAAAATTATGAGAAACCACAAATGCAAACATAAACAACAGAATACAAGAGATGGAAGAGAGAATCTCAAATGCTGAAGATACAATAGAGGAAATACAATCACCAGTCAAAGAAAACACTAAATCTAACAAAAGCTTAACACAAAATACCCAGGAAATATGGGATACCATGAAAAGGTCAAACCTAAGAATAATAGGTATAGAAGAAGAACAAGAAGTTCAATTCAAAAAGCACAGAAAAGATATTTAACAAAATCATAGAAGACTTTTCCAACCTAAGAAAAGATATGCCTACAAAGATACAAGAAGCATACAGAACACCAAATAGACTGGATTAAAAAAAAGTCCCCTCAACCCATAATAATCAAAACACCAAACAAACAGAATAAAGAAAGAATATTAAGATCTGCAAAGGAAAAGGCCAAGTAACATATAAAGGCAGACCTGTCAGAATTATACCTGACTTCTCATTGGAGACAATGAAAATGAGAAGGTCATGGTCAAGCGTTATGAAGACATTAAAAGATCACAGATGCCAGCCCAGACTACTATACCTAGTAAAACTTTCAATCACCATAGAAGGACAAGACAAGACATTCCATGACAAAACCAGATTTTACCAATACCTAGCCACAAACCCAGCCCTACACAAAGTACTAGAAGGAAAACTTCAACCCAAGGAAGTTGGCTACATCAACAAAAACACAGACAGCAAAATCCACAGGAGCAGGTACAGGGGAACAATTGCTGAGTGAGTGGGCCAGAGCCAGAGACTCACAGAAGCAAATCCCAAAGAAGGGAAAAACACACAAATTAACATCACCACCAACAAAAACTAAATTAACAGGATATAGCAATCACTGGTAATTAATATCCCTTAATATAAATGGACTCAACTCACCTATAAAAAGACATAGGCTAACAGATTGTATACGAAAACACAATCTATCCTTCTGCTGCATACAAGAAACACACCTCAACCTCAAAGACAGACATCACCTCAGAGTAAAGGATTGGGAAAAAATTCCAATTAAATGGACCTAAGAAACAAGCTGGTGTAGCTATCCTAATATCTAACAAGATAGACTTCAAACTAAAATCAATCAAAAGAGACAAAGAAGGACATTTCATATTAGTCACAGGAAAAATACATCAATCTCAATTCTGAACACCTATGCCCCCAAAAAAGGGCACCCTCATATGTAAAAGAAACACTTCTAAAGCTTAAATTATAATCCCCACATGCTAATAGTGGGAGAGTTCAACACTCCATTCTCACCACTGGACAGCTCAGACAAAAAATTGACAGAGAAATAAGGGAACTAACAGAAGTTATGACTCAAATGGACTTAACAGACATCTATAGAATATTTCATCCAAACAGAAAAGAATATACCTTCTTCTCAGCACCTCATGGAACCTTCTAAAAAATTGATCACAATTTGGTTACAAAACAAAACTCGGCTGGGCGGTGGTGATGCATGCCTTTAATCCCAGCACTTGGGAGGCAGAGGCACGCAGATCATTGTGAGTTCGAGGCCAGCCTGGTCTACAAGAGCTAGTTCCAGGATGGGCTCCAAAGCTACAGAGAAATCCTGTCTCAAAAAAAAAAAACTAACAGATAAAAAAAATGGAATAACCCCATGTATCTTATCAGATCACCATGACTTAAAACTAGAATTCAACAGCAATACTCAGTCCAGAAAGCCCACAAACACATGGAAATTAAACAATGCTCACCTAAATCTTCAATGGGTCAAGGAAGAAATAAAGGGAAAAATTAAAGACTTCTTAAAATTCAATGAAAATGACCACACAACATAGCAAATTTATGGGACACAATGAAAGCAGTGTTAAGAGGAAAGTTCATAGTACTAAATGTCTACATAAAGAAGCTGAAAAAAAATCCACACTAGTGAATTAACAGAACATTTGAAAACTTTAGAACAAAAAGAAGCAAACTCACCCAAGAGAAATAGACAGCAGGAAATAATCAAATTGAGAGCTGAAACAACAAAACAGAAATAAAGAAAAACAATATAAAAATCAATGAGAAAGAGAGTTGGTTCTTTAAGAAAATCAACAAAATAGACTAAAGAAAAGTTAGAAGAAACAGAAGACAAGATAGAATTGGGAGGTCTGTCTGGTCATGCTGAAGTAGCCATACAGCCCAGAGTTTATTTCAGGACTTGCTTATATACAGAAACAGAACAAAGCACAGCACATACAGTCAGTCAGTATCTAACCACAAGACCATTCCTGTCCTTGAGTGAGCAGCCTCCTCTCCAACATGTGCTTGCTGCTCAGAAGGAGCCTTACTTTCTATCTTGATGTTCCTGAGGTTTGTCATCAGCAGTATACTGTCTACTAGAGAGTGTTCTTTTCTTACAGGCTAAATCAGAAGTCTCTCATAGCCCTTAAGGTTATAAGAAAAAGTAGAGAAGGCAAGCTTGAACTCAAATAACGTCTCTAAGTCAGAAATGACTCCAGCTGGAAAGTGAGTCACAAGTGGGCTTCCACATATGATAGTCTACATATGCTACCCCAAAAATTCTACCAAGGAACTTCTACAATTCATAAACACTTTCAGTAATGTAGCAGGATACAAGATTAACTAAAAAAAATCAGTAGCCCTCTTGTACACAGATGATAAATGGGCTGAGAAAGAAATCAGAGAAACATCACCCTTCACAATAGCCACAAATAGCATAAAATATCTCAGAGAAACTCTAACCAAACATGTGGAAGACCTGTGCCATGCTGCTGGCGTGGCTTAGATGCCAAGACTGGTGGGGGTGCCAGGATTGAGACACGGAGGCTTCTTTTCAGGTGGAAGAACAGCAACCTTTATTTTTTCCTGAGCTAAAGCCTTTTATAGCTTTTCTGCTTATGTGGAAAACCACCGGCCAGAAAGAACACAAACATCCTTGTCAATTGCAGACCACAAGGAAGTTCAGCTGTTGGTCAGGGGGAGTGAGGGCAGCTAGATCACAACAACCTGTATGACAAGAACTTTAAATCTTTGAAGAAAGAAACTGAAGAAGACACCAGAAAGTGGAAAGATCTCTTACGTTCTTGGGTAGGTAAAAGTAACATAATAAAAATGGCAATCTTGCCAGAAGCAATCTACAGATTCAATGCAATGCCCAACAAAATCTTTCACAGACCTTGAAAAAATGGTACACAATTTCATATGGAAAAGCAAAAAAAAAAAAACCAGAATAGACAAAACAATCATGTACAATAAAAGAATTTCTGCAGGAATCACAATCCCTGACATCAAACTCCACTACATAGCTACAGTACTGAAAACAACCTGGCATTGACATACAAACAGACAGGAGGACCAATGGAACCAAATCAAAGACTTGGATATTAATTCACATACTTTTGAACACCTGATTTTTGACAAAGAAACAAAAAAATATAAAATGAAGAAAAGAAAGCATATTTAACAAATGGTGTCGGCATAATTGGTTATCAACATGTAGAAGAATGAAAATAGATCCATATCTATTACCATGCACAAAACTCAAGTCCAAATGGATCAAAGACTGCAACATAAAGCCAGCCACACTCAACCTCATAGAAGAGAAAGTGGGAAGTACACTTTAACACACTGGCACAGGAGACCACTTCCTAAATAGAACCCCAGTAGCACAGACACTGAGAGAAACGATTAATAAATGGGACCTCCTGAAACTGAAAAGCTTCTCTAAAGCAAAGGACATGGACAACAAGACAAAATGACAACCTACAGACTAGGAAAAGATCTTCACTAGCCCCACATCAGACAGAGGTCTGATCTCCAAAATATACAAAGAACTCAAGAAATTTGTCATCAAAAGAACAAATAATCCAATAAAAAAATGGAGTACAGACCTAAATAGAGAACTCTCAATAGAGAAATCTAAAATGAGTGAAAGACACTTAAGGAAATGCTCAATGTCCCTAGTAATCAGAGAAATGCAAATCAAAACAACTCTGAGATTCTATCTTACACCTGTAAGAATGGCCAAGATCAAAAACACTTATAACAACTTATGCTGGAGAGGATGTGGGGTAAAGGGAACACTCCTCCATTGCTGGTGGAAGGGCAAACTGGTACAGCCCCTTTGGATATCAGTATGGCAATTTTTTTTTCCAGAAAATTAGAAAAAAACCCTCCTCAAGATCCAGCAATACCACTTTTGGGTATATATCCAAAGGTTGCTTATCTGTGCCACAAGGACATGTGCTCAACTATGTTCATAGCCACATTGCTTGTCACAGCCAGAACCTGGAAACAACCTAAATGCCCCTTGACTAAAGGATGGGTTAGAAAAATGTGGTACATTCACACAATGGAGTACTACACAGCAGAAAAAAATAACATCTTGAAATTTTCAGGCAAATGGATGGAGCTAGAAAAGATAATTTTGAGTAAGGTAACCTAGCTCTAGAAAGACAATTATTATATTTGTTCACTTATAGGTGGTTTTTAAACAGAAAGTAAAAAGAAAAAAAACAGCCTACAAATCACAATCCCAGAGAACCTAGACAACAAAGAAGAATCTAAGAGAGACATACATGGATCTAATCTACATGGGAAGTAGAAAAAGACAAGATATCCTGAGTAACTTGGGAGCATGGGAACCTTGGGAGAGGGTTGAAGAGGAGAGAGGCAAGGGGAGCAGAGAAAAATGTAGCGCTCAGTAAAAATCAATATATATATATATATATATATATGTATATATATAAATTTAAAAAGAATAAGTTTTTAAAGAGAGTATAAACAGTCAGATTAAAAGGAGTAAAGAAATAATAAGCCACCTAAAGATGGAATGTACACAGAGAGTCTGGATTATGTATATTGTGTTTTCTTTGAATTTTTTGACTGTAAAGGAGCTAAGTAATTGGCATTATGTTCTAAGGGTATCATGACTTCCAAATTTGGGTCTAAGGCTATGTTGCTTTGGAAAAGAGGTTCTGCTTTTTTTTCACAGAGGATGATGACCTGTGGATTCATTCCAGGCTAATGTGGTTTGATGCATCAAGACCCCCTGAAATGTCACTGTGAATATTCCCAAAGACTCTTCACCCAATAAACAGCAGGGAATAGTTGAGAGAACAATGCCCAAATTCCCTAAATGATTGTTTATGGAGGAAGTGGGGCTCCGGAGCCTGTCTGACATTGTGTGCCTGTGCAGGCAGTGAGCTCAGGACCCTTCAGCGATTCCCGAGTGAAAGGCTACTCCCCGGAGTCCCCTTGAGCAGCATTGGCTGGAGCAGAGCTTTTCAAGGGAGGCAGCCAACTGCTATGAGTGCTTGTAGAGAGGCCCAGAAGGTGGTGGTGGGGCAAGGAGGCTGCAGTGGTCCTTGGCTCTGTGTGGCCCAGGCCCCACGAGCGGCGGGCTTTCCTACAACTGCTGAGCTGCCCCAGCTGGAAGAGACTTTGGGATCACTGCAGCTTGTAGTGGCTGCTTCTGCTGTGACCTTCATGGTAGCTGGAATTGCTACCAGATGGCTGCTATGACCATCTTGTAGTCAGCACCAACATTTCATTTCTTGTTGCGGGTAAAATGAGCATGTTTGCTAGGGCATTTTCCAACTTATAAGAGCAGTTGGTGTATGTGATTAGGTGCTCTCCTTCCTTCCATCATATTTGTGCCATGCCCAGAGCCAGTCTAGAACCTTGTTCTAATTATATAGACAAAGGGGAGCTGTAGGGGGCTGTGGACCCCCAGATCCTGAATTTCTTGTGAACAACTTGCTTGCAGCTGCTCTGAGCAAAACAACTTGTTTTTCTATGTTTGCAGCTGCTCTGATCATGAGATGGGGATTGGGTTCTGGTTGCTACAACTCAAAGATCCCAAGAGCTGGGTCGTAGCTAGAGCACTTACATAAGCTGCCCTTGAACACAATAAAGGGGGCATTCTTCTTTCAAGGATGAGCCGTGTCCCCGTGTCTCTGTGTGCATGTGCTTTTAAACCTCCAGCCTAGTTCCCGGCTCATATCCAGTCACCCATGGAAGATCCTAGATGAACTATGAGGAAAGCTGATGGCAAACAGCTAAGGAGGTCGTTGGATCCCCCACTATGGTGGTGACACTGGTGGTTATGAATGAGCAGAACAAACTCCATTTTGAGAAAGAACTTCATTTTAGACAGGGCCTAAGTAAGGGGAGTGTATGCAGCCCAGCAAAGTCATAAACATTTCCAAGAAACTGTGCCTATCCTGGCCAAAGTGACCCCACCAGGGTGTCCAAACAGCACTTGTTTACGTCTGCTTGCTTCAAACGTCCTTGTAGGTATACGGTTAACTGTTGTTTTGAAGTTATTGTCTGCGGACAGTCACTGTTTTGAAATCTCCTATACCCCAACCAACAAATTCAAAGATTGTATACCCATACCTAATGCCAAAATGCCAAGGTTTGTACCACCTTGCTAGCTGTTTTTCCTTGATATAGAGCAATTTCCAGGCCCCATTAGGATGGGCTGTTGATTAGAGGTGCGAGGGGGTCTCTTGGACAGTGAACATCCATATGTAAGAGCTATTCCAGATGTGTAGATCAGAAGAAATAGAGAAATTAAGTTTAAATATAAAAGACTTTTGGGTCATTTGGCTGTGCAATGTCAGAAGTTGTCACAAGTGAAAATTGAGCATGCCAATTTTGGCCATTTGAACTCTACAGAGTCTGTGGAGGAAGAGGAGGAAGGTCACAAAATAACTCAGCTGGAGGGAGCTTCTATAAGCTCTAAGTGGGGGCTGAGAGACAGGAGGAACAAGGCTGCGGAGGCCCAGATAGGCTTAAGGAGGCTGCTGGGGCTTAGCAGGCAGCTCCTACCAGAGGAGGTCAGAATAGGGAGGATTCTTTTTTTTTTCCGTTTATTTATTAAAGATTTCTGTCTCTTCCCCGCCACCGCCTCCCATTTCCCTCCCCCTCCCCCAATCAAGTTCCCCTCCCTTGTCAGCCCATAGAGCTATCAGGGTTCCCTGCCCCATGGGAAGTT
>NW_004949166.1:773709-777173 GCF_000317375.1 Microtus ochrogaster | reverse complement strand
GGATGTACTCACTCATAATTGGTTTCTAGCCATAAATAAGGGTCACAGAGTCTACAATTGGTGATCCTAAAGAAACTAAGTAAGAAGGTGAACCCAAGGAAAAACATATAGTTGTCCTCTGCTTGTGGTTTTTAACCTTTATAAACCTTCATAAACTCTACCTGAATGCTCAGGACCACTCTCAGTCTCCCGAGTGCTGAGTTGCTGCCCAGGTCTGGACCTGCTTCAATAAACCCCTTTGTGTTTGCATTGGATACTGCTTCTGTGGTGGTCTTGTTTGGGGGTCTTATGACATGGCCACAACATTTGGGGGCTTTCCCCAGACCCTGGCCCAAGGGGTTTCTGAGCGGATAGTAATCTCTTGGTTGCTCTTTGTCTCTGTCTTTGTGTTTGCACTCCCGTTTTCTGAAGCGCAGAGTATGTGAAGAGGTCTGGTAAAGGTCAAGGTCAGAGGCTACGAGGTCAGAGTCCCACAGGGTTGCTGAGACCGACAGCAGACACACTAGGGCCAGGACCACAAGAATCCGGAAGATGTTTTGAACCCTGAGGAGGGAGATTGTGGGTTTGAGTCCCACCTCCCTGTGGAGGAGTACCCCAAGGTCTGCTTGATCAAGGATGGAAAGTCTTGTATCTGGACAGTTTTTGGTGTGATTGGGCCTAGAGGGTCGCTCCCTCCTGAGAAGACCAAGCTGTTGCTATTTTTTGAAACTTTGTTGGTTGACTCGTTTGGACAAAATCTTTTTGTGTGCCCTTAGTTTTGTATGTTGTCTGTGTTTGGCACCTTTGTGTATTTGACTGAGGTAGAAATGATGGGACTGTCCCCTTCCTCACCCTTCGACTTATGTTTAGCTCATTGGAAGGATGTAACAACCATGACTCATAAACAAGGCATGAAAATTCCTAAGGGAAAGTTTGTTACTCTTTGCAGCACAGAATGGCCCACATTTAATGTCAACTGGCTTCTGAAGGGAACCTTTGGTGCTGGTCTGATTAGGGCCATAGAGGGCATTGTGTTCAGACCTCGAGCTGGACACCCAAGCCAGATACCTTACATTGTAACCTGGAGAAGTTTGATAGAAGACCCTCCCTCTTGGGTTAAAGCTTTTATTCTCCATCAGGTCAAGATACTGGCAACAGAGAAGAAATATCTACCTGGCAGTCCCCCCTGCACCCTGGTCTTTCAGGAGGGAAATACTACAGAAGACTTCTTTCCTCCCCCTCCTTATACTCACACCCCTAGTCCTCAGTCAGCACCAGCACAATCCAGGAGAAGCCTCCTGAGCTCTCTGCAGGTTCCGTGCAGGCAGAGGAATCAGGGCTGGCCAGAGGCACCAGGAGACAGAAAGGGGGAACTCTCAATTCCACCATGGCTCTCCCCCTGAGGGCCACCGAACCACCTGGCCAAGATGGGAATCAACCTTTCCATTGTTGGCCCTTTGCCACCAGTGAGCTCTATACTTGGAAGTTCCAAAATGTCCCTTTCTCTGAGAATCCCTGAGACTAGATTAACCTCCTTGAAACCATTCTTTTCACACATCAGTCAAGTTGGGATGATTGCCTACAGTTCCTGCACGTCTTGTTCACCATGCAAGAGAGGGATCAGATCCAGGTGGAAACCTGGAAATTTGTTTCAGGACCTGCTGGGGTATCTACAACCAACCAGGCTCTCATAGATGCTGCATTCCCTCTAACCCACCCTGAGTGGTATTACAACACAGCAGAAAGTAAGGGGAATCTCCTAGCCTACTGCCAGGATCTGTTGGTGGGTTTCAAAGCAACCTCAAGACAGCCTGCAATTTTGAGTGCGGTCTATGATGTCAGACAGGAATCAGATAAGAGTCCCCCAGCATTTTTGGAGCAGCTACAGGAGGCTTTCAGAAGATATTCACCATTTGGTCCAGAGTCACAAGAAGTGTGGTAGCTTTGACATTAGCATTCAGGCAGCTCCAGCTGAAAAAGAAATCAGAGAAACACCACCCTTCGTAATAGCCACAATAGCATAAAAATATCTCAGAGTAACTCTAACCAAACAAATGGAAGATCTGTATGACAAGAACTTTAAGTCTTTGAAGAAAGAAATTGAAGAAGACACCAGAAAATGGAAAGATCTCCCATGCTCTTGGGTAGGCAGAATTAACATAGTAAAAAAAAAAATGGATCTAATCTACATGGGAAGTAGAAAAAGACAAGATCTCCTGAGTAAATTGGGAGCATGGGAACCATGGGAGAGGATTGAAGGGGAAGGGAGAGGAAGGGAGGGGGAGCAGATAAAAATATATAGCTCAATAAAAAACAATAAAAAAACCAGGCAGCTCCAGATATCAAAAGGAAAATACAAAGGCTAGAACACTTAGGAGACAGGAATATTCGAGTGTGTTGCAGTGGCTGAGAAAGTGTCCTGTGGAAGGGATAGTGCAGAAGAGAAGGCGATGAAAAGAAATGGCACAAGAACCAGCATCTCCCTGGCATCCTAGAGCTGCTACAGCAGGACAAGAGAAACACAGGAGGTGACTGAGACACCTGGCTGCTGGAGAAGAGGAAGAGACAATGAGAGGTAACAAAGAAAGGCCCCTGGCCCCTGCTGGGAAAGAATCAATGTGCATACTGTAAGGAACTAGGGCATTGGGCGAGAGACTGCCCGAAGTGCCCAAAGAAGAGGACCAAGGAAGATGCCAAAGTCCTTAGCCAGAGTTGGGCAGTGATTAGGGGAGGTGGGTTTGGTTCTCCTTCCTGAACCCAGAGTAACCCTGAGAGTGGAGGGGGAAAACGTTAATTTCGTGGTAGATACAAGAGTTCAAAATTCAGTACTCAAAGGCTGATGGACCCATGGCCAACAAAAATACTTGGATCCAAGGGGCCTCGGGGGCAAAGCTCTGTTCATGGACTACCAGAAGAATGGTGGGCTTAGGAACGGCACACGGGTAACCCACTTCTTTCTGGTAATTCCAGAATGTCCCTATCCCCTATTGGGCCAAGATCTATTGACAAAAATGAAAGCCCAGACACATTTTTCTGATAAAGGAGTTAAGAAGCTCCATGAAGACAGAAAGCCTGTTAGTAGTGACTAATAGTTTGATTGAAGACTATAGGCTGCAACAAGTGGCCATTGAGTCTGAACCCTAATTGGAAAAATGGCTCCAAAAGTTTCCACTGGCATAGACTGAAACAGGGGATATGGGATTGGCAGCTCACCTTCCCCTGTCTATGTAGAGATCAAATCGGGGGCAGATCTGGTCAAAGTCTGCCAATATCCCACGTCTCCAGAGGCCAAGAAGGGCATCACCTCACACATCAGGCTACTATTAGTCTTGGGAGTCCTCCGTCCTGTGCAATTGACCTGGAACACACCTTTGCTGCCTGTTAAGAAACCACACACCAAGCTGGGCGGTGGTGGCGCACGCCTTTAATCCCAGCACTCGGGAGGCAGAGGCAGGCGGATCTCTGTGAGTTCGAGACCAGCCTGG
>NW_004949166.1:769542-773609 GCF_000317375.1 Microtus ochrogaster | reverse complement strand
AAAAAAAAACCACACACCAATGACTATAAATCAGCTCATGACCTGAAAGAGGTGAATAAAAGGGTGTTGAGACCCTCAGGAATTAAAACCAGAGATGGACCACAGAAAATCATAAACCTTGTCTCTAAATGCAAAGCCCATCAACTAACCAATGCTGTTGCTGATCCTAAAGGTCCTGGAACCCGACTCAGAGGAAAGAGGTCTGGTGCAAATTGGGAGGCAGATTTCACTGAAGTTAAACCTGGAAAATATGGATATAAATATCTGTTAGTGTTTACAGACACCGTTTTGGGATGGACAGAAGCATTCCCCACCAAACATGAGACAGCACAGGTTATGGCAAACAAGCTCCTAGAAGACATCCTGCCCAGGAATGGATTTTCTACTATGACAGGATCAGACAATGAACCAGCTTCTGTGTCCCAGGTAAGTCAGAGTTTAGCACTGGGGAGCGATTGGAAATTACATTGTGCTTATAGACCCTAGAGTTCAGGACAGGTAGAAAGAATACACAGAACTCTCAAAGAGACGTTTACCAAATTAGCCCTGGAGATTGGCATGGACTGGGTGAACCTCCTCCCCCTTGCCTTGTTTAGGGTTAGGAACTCACCCTATCAGAAGGGGCTGAAACTCTTTGAGATTATGTTTGGGACCCCATTCTCTATTATTCCCAACCTGCAGGCAGACTTCCTGGCAGACAGATCTGGATGACAGAAGCCTTTGATGCCATACTGGGAGTCCAGTGGGCTCATAAGCATGTATGGCCAAAATTCAGAGCCCTTTATGTGTCTGGTGCCCCTCCTAAATCCCACATGTTCCAGCCAGGGGACTGGGTCTACGTCAAAAGGCACCCCCAAGAAACATTAGAGCTCAGGTGGAAGGGATCTTCCGTCATCCTACTGAGGACACCCACTGCTGTTAAGGTTGATGGCATAGTCTCCTGGATCCATTACTCTCATGCCAGACCTGCAGATCCCTTCACACTCAGAGAGGAGTACAGAGGAGAAGGATGGGAAGTCAACAGGGACCCCGACAATCCCCTCAAACTCGGGGTGTGATGCTGCAGATGGTTCGGCCCCCTTGGACCATGCTGACTGCTGCCTTGCTGCTTCTGCCAGTCAGTACCAGTGTCCCATTGAACCCCTGCCATGCAGTGAGTCAAACCTGGGAGGTCTACAACTTGGCCACCCAAAAGATTTGGAGTACAAATGTCAAGGTAGCCCCGCTTTGGACTTGGTGCTCAGACTTGTACTTTGATCTAGGCACATTCTTACAGTTGACCATATCAGACAATGTCTGCCAACAATACTACTTTTATGCCTGTCCTGGTCACACTGGTGGGGCTAAACAGTGGGGAAAAATGTGGGGAACTGAAAGTTTCTATTGCAGGTCATGGAACTGTGTGTCTCCGGGGCACATTTGGTGTATGTTACCAAAACTGATGATCTGGTCTCCATAAAAAGGATTGTCCCACCCCAATGTGTTAAAAGGCCCTGCAGGACTATGAGACAGGTCTGGATGGGGAAGGGACTCAGGTGTTTTCAAGGACTTGGGTAGAGGGTCACTGTAACTCTTAAAGATTTCTTTTACCGAACAAGGAAGGGCAGGTGAACGCTGGCAGGGAGGGTTAACTTGGGGCATAGGCTCTATGATAAAACCCGATCGACTCCTACTGATCCAGGTTTACTCCTTGGCATCCAGGTGAAAATAAACACCCCAAAGTCTTCAGCAGTAGGACCCAACGTAGTGCTGGCACCATCAAAGCCAGTGCCACCTCCACCAACATTGGTGCAATAATCAGTCACAATCACCCTCCTGGAATCGGGGATCAGCAATTTTTCAGACATCCTCCCCAGAGTGCCCCCCTTCTCACCCTACTAGATCAATTTTTCTCTGTCTTGAATGCTTCCAGACTGGTGCTTGTTGGGTATGCTACAACACGGTCCCTTCATATTACAAGGAAATTGCAGTTATGGGATCCTATTCCAACATGCCTAAGCCCGGAGAATGCCATCAGCAGTCTAAGGCCCAATTACCTCTTCAACAAGTCACTGGGAAGGGGCTCTACTTGGGCATTGCACCCTCAGAGTAACAGGCACTTTGCCACCAAACCTTATGGCTACCTAGCTCTCAGGACTCCCTAACGTCCACTAGTGGTACCTGCTGGGCTTGTGAGACACATAGCAACAGTCTCCATGGAAGTAGTCTGCCCCTTTATTTTCTGTGTTGCTCGCATTTTTCTGTCACACAACAGGTAGATCACCTGATATGGGAAAGAGATTTTGGAGGAAACCTATTTTTAAATATTTTTTAAAAAATAATTTTACAGCTGGGCGGTGGTGGCGCACGCCTTTAATCCCAGCACTCGGGAGGCAGAGGCAGGCGGATCTCTGTGAGTTCGAGACCAGCCTGGTCTACAGAGCTAGTTCCAGGACAGGCTCCAAAGCCACAGAGAAACCCTGTCTCGAAAAACAAAAAAAAAAAAATAATTTTACATACCAACCACAGTTCCTTCCCCCTCCTCTCCTCCTGCTCCCCCAATACCTCCCCTCAACCCATCCCTAAGAAAGGGTAAGGCTTCCCAAGGGGAGTCAAAAAAGCCTGGCACATTCAGTTGAGGTAGGACCAACACCTCTCCCCTCCTCAAGGCTGAGAAAGACATCCCACCATATGGAATGAGCTTCAGAAAGCCAGCTCATGCACCAAGGGTGGATTCTGGTACCATCGCCAGGAGCCCACAAACAGACAAGGCTACAAAACTGTCAACCACATACAGAGGGCCTAGTTCAGTCCCATGCAGGCTCCCCAGATCTCAGTCTAGAGTTTGTGAACTTCCACAAGTTCGTGTGTCTCTGTGGATTTGGAGAAACCCATGGAGGAAACCTTTTTTTTTTTTAAAAAAAAATATTCTTATTGAATTATGCATTTTCCCCCACTCCTCTTCCTTGGAGGAAACCTTTTAAACAAGCATGCTTGGGTCGAGAGGAAGGGGAGCTATACCCCAACTGCAGAGTCAACTTTCAATTGAGGTGGGACAGCATAAAACAATGGTCTAACACCACTCATACATAGAAGACACCTGAATTCCTGTAAAAGTGAATCCAGTAAGCTGGGAACAAAGAAAGCTTAAATATAGGAAATTTTTTTTTTTTTTTGGTTTTTCGAGACAGGGTTTCTCTGTGGCTTTGGAGCCTTTCCTGGAACTAGCTCTGTAGACCAGGCTGGTCTCGAACTCACAGAGATCTGCCTGCCTCTGCCTCCCGAGTGCTGGGATTAAAGGCGTGCGCCACCACCGCCCGGCCAATATAGGAAAATTTTGAGCACTAGCCATAGATAAAGAATGCTGCAGGAAGAAGCTGAGAGATGCACCAGCCAGGGAGGAGTGTGTGCCAGGGATGCACATACTGCAGCTGGCCTACTCCTTTGCTTTCTACCCTCACTGGGTTTGGCTTCCAGGTCCTACACTTTGCAACAAGCTTATTGCCTATCAATGGTAGCTTGAAAAGACTTGACATTTACACAATGTGGGAGTGGGGAGATCAGACAAAAAAAAAACTGTGCTTGGAGTGAAGAAAAGAGAAAGCTTGAATATAGAGAATGGATGAGTCTCTTTCCATTTCTGCAATTACTCACAGTATTTGTAAAGCTCTCAAATAATATTAGGGTCTAAAGTGCCATTAGGTGCCCATTTGGATTGATTATTTAAGGGGCATTGAAGCCAAATATAATTGCAAAAGTGAGTAAGTTTAGAGCCCTTCAGGTAGGGTGCCAGGTGTACCAAAGAGGTACCAGACACTCAATGGTTACTTCCTTGAACACAGGGAAACGTTTACACTGACCAGAGGGGAAGCTTACCCAATTGGTGCTGGTGGATGGAGTGCTGAGTTATTGGTGAGACAGGTGAGTCTGTCTTGAGTGGACTGGAGGTGAGGGATAGTGTCCCAGTGCAGCTCACTCAGACCAAGAGGGAGAAGCACAGGCACTGTGTGAGTCTATCTGAGTCATGACAACAAATGTAAGCATTACAGATTGAATGGAAAGGGATCCTGGAGCACAGGCACTGTGTG